>NW_018020675.1:406236-554609 GCF_002006095.1 Pseudomyrmex gracilis | reverse complement strand
AAAAAAAACATCAACTGCGAGAATCTGCGACAAGGGCGCTTAATTCTCATTTTATTGTATCTTAAGGTAATAAAGTCCGTTCTGTTTTATGATCCGACAATTACCGGCGTGGGGGTTTAAACAGAACCGGGGCCGTACCTCATACGGGGTATACACGTCGTACTGCGGAGATATAAATTCCGTCGCAGCGCGTGCAAATTCCGTTTTACGGCACGCGTGAGATTAACTACCGAAACGAATATATAAGTCGCCGCGCGCGCCAATGTGAAACGGACTCGCGAATATTAGGTACGTTATATATAAATCGATAAATGGATTCGCGCCGGCTCCTCGACAAAACGAGATTAATAATTCGAATAACTCGCCGTTGCAAATTTGCGCGCGCGCGCGCGCGCGGTTGCGGACTACACGCCAACGCGCAAATAATAATTTTATATTGAAAAAGAGGCTCCCTTACACAGCGTCGCGTAAAACTTTAAATTCGCGATTATTTCAACAAAAGCAGTTTGTACGCCGTTGGCGCGAATGTGAATAATGACTCGATAGCATCGAAAATTCAAACCGCAGCTGTACAATACCCCGCGCTGTAATGAAAACATATAATGTTTGAATTCAATATTAATCGCAGGTATCGATGTGTTTTGCTAGTTCGGAGAACATTTGTTCTCAGAAGTCTCCATTTTTTTAATAATTTACTGGAAATTTTCAAAATTTTTTTTTTATTACGACGGTCTGATGTATTCATTATTTTACCTGCTATAACAAAGTTATTTTGTTTCAATTCGCGCGATTATTATTTCGCGAAATATTTTTACACGGTCGTAGAAAACCGCGCATTTTCCATTGGATATATATGTATATACATGTGTGTGGGTGTGGGTGTGTGTGTACCTATATAATTCGGTGAAATATTCAACGATCTCTCTGGACACGACGAATCCGACAGATTTTCATTTTGAGAGATGTAGCACGATTGCTACTGTTGCAGTTTCACGTGTTTCGCGTCGCGCTGGCGACAAAAGGCGTTTGGTCGCGAAAAGCGAGCACGAGCGCGAGCAAAAGAAGAAAAATCCTGAAAGAAAGGATTTCGCGAGAGACGGTCTCTATCGGACCGCTCTCTCTCTCTTCGAGAGAAGACGCTATAAAAGAAGAGTAAGCGCGACAGGAAAGTAAGAGAATGCGAGTGAGAGAGAGAGAGAGAGAAAGAGTGTGTGTGTGTGTGTGTAAGTGTGTGACAGAGAAAGTGAAATAAAGTTCGCATGGTCGCGGACGAAGCGAGTAAAATAAAAAAAATAAAAAAAAAAAAACGACAAAATTGCTGAACGAGCAAAGAGAAACGTTGCGTGTGACCGAAGCGGAAACGTGAAGTTTGATTTTTAAGAGAATGAAAGTAGATGTGATATTATAGTACACTAATAAGATTTGCGCGATCTCCGTCAGTCTTCCAAAGTGGCCAACTCCGTTAATTTTTTCTTCGTCTTTTAATCAAGTTTCGCTCGATATAAATTTTCACAAATTTGCAAAATTACAATTTCCGCGCTATAAGTATTTTTTTTTTGTTTTGTTTTGTTGTCTCCTTTAAAAAATTTTTTTCAATTTTATTTTACTTTTAGTTTTGAACGACTGTTAGAGATGGTCATTTCTGTTGTTTGCAACACGCGAAGTCGTAAATTAACGCGAGACGGTCGACTTTCGAAGAAAGCGAATGACTAACGGAAATAAATGGAAGCTGCAGCGTGCTTTAGGCGCGAATGAAAACGTGAGAATGTACGCGACTGGCCTCGCCGCACATATCACATCACCGACACACACGTTAACACGTGCTTAACACAGATACACGTACACACAAGCACACATACACTTGTACGCGCACGTGCACACGTACGTCTGGATTAAGAGGTGGAAGGCGAAATCAACCCCCGCAGGGTGTACAGGATACACATATATCACGAGACGGTTTCCTTTTGATCGCTATCGCTCATCGATCCGGGCGTTATTTATTGGACGGAATAATTTACGAGTATGTGAGAGAGATTCGCTCTATGGCGCGCATAAACGTCGCTTCCGGCGACGATATTTGGCCGAAACCTTTGTGCCTGTATGCGTAACATGTACATGGATCCATCCACGGAAAATTGCCAAGAACGCTTTTTTTTCGATCGTTTTTTTTTCTTTTTTTTTTCGCGATCGCATGCGTTTATATACGTACGCGCGGCGAGAAAATCGTCGGAAATAATGATAAACAGCAATTTCCCGAACATAATCTACCGTTAAGAGTTTCGAGGCATAAGTGCGGCGGGTGTGTGGTAAAAGTTTGCGATAAAAGCAATTCACTCTAAAACGTCGAATGCGCGCACGTCGCGATAAAACGATCGTTTTAATCATCTCTCTCTCGCAAGCATTATCGCATTTACGTTACTATTGTGATTTTTTGCAATTTAAACGTATATCGCATTTATTGCTGATTCAACGATTATCAGAGCAAAGTTGTAATTTCTCTCTAAATAAGCAAAATGTGTAAGCGCGTATATCATAATATGTGTACATATGTATATATATATTTCACATAATTTATTTATATCAGAAACAAATATTAAGTGTTATTATCTCTTGCGAGAGATATTTCCATTTCCGCTAATTAAATAAATTAATGTACGTATTATTGTCTCATCTCTGCTTGAAATATTAATAACATATTCTCCTTCTCGCGAAGATAATCGCGCGAACGTGCACTTTTAATCTCTCTCTTTGACACATGGAAAAACAATTCGAAGAGAGAGCGTATCAATTGTTGAAAACAATAACCGAACCGCGTAGGTGCCAAATTACATCTTTCAAACAATATATCGACCAATCGCACACAAACGCGGCTTACATCTTTGCCCCCTCTCTCTCCCCCCCCCCCCAAAGTTTCTATATTTGCTTAACGTTATCGGTGTCGCGAAACGCAGCTGGTCCCAGATGAACACCTAAATCGACAGTGGTAGAAATTCTCTTCGTCGCTTGCTCTCTCTCGATCGATCGATATCCCAATTTTACGGCCCGTCGAATCGCGAAAGCCGGAGGCAGTTTCTCCAAGAGATCTTCCTCGTAGGTATCGGCTAGATCCTTCGCGTTCTCCAGAAAGTCTTAAATGGATTCCTAGCGGAAACTTAAACGCGGTAAACGATTTCCGTTCCAATGACGACGAAAGCTACTTTCTTCATAATTTTCCTCTTAATAATTCTTGCATCTCGTTTGTTGAACGAGAGATCGAGGATTAATTACGTTGATAATTATTAATATTCCATTGACGCAACAGAGAGAGAGAGAAAGAGAGAGAGAGAGAGAGAGAGAAAGAAAGAAAGAGAGAGAAATAGAAATAAAGATATCCTTCGAAAGAAAGAGAATTTTGCGAATTTACACGCGGATCTGATTTCACAACAGGTGATGTTTCGTATTGAGAAAAATAAAAATGTAGTGTAAATATATCTTTACTTTCTTCTCTTCTGTAAAACTCTCTCTATGCCGTGTGTATAGGAAGAGAAGCTTTAATATACGACGAGAATAAGAAACGGAGAGATATTTTGATAGCGCAGGCCGATATTTCAATTTTACAGTCTGTCGAGCACCAAAATTCAGCAACGCTTGAGACTTCAACCGGAGAATGTTTTCAAGATCCCGCTTGGATCCCGCAAATTTGCGTCTCTCTCTCTCTCTCTCTCTCTCTCTCTCTCTTTCTTTCTCTCTCGTGGTGGTACTACGGAATTCTTTTCACTGGATTTCTCGAGAAAACTTTCTTACTCGTTCTACGCGCGCGTCGCCGCGAATCCGACTTTCACGATTCGAGCGAAGCTCAAAACAATATTTCTTATGAAATTTACGATTCGACGATAAAAATTACGATCGACTTCCATTCCCTTTGTTTGCTTTCAATTAAATATGAGCTCATGCAAAATTCATATCTCGAATACGAAAAACTTTCATTTCTCAAGATATACATCCAACATTCTTTGACTCTCAATATTTCCATCTTTTCCATGAGGAAAGGAAATGGATGTGAAACTTCATAATTGAGAGACGTTCTATTCATGATTATCGAGTAAAGTAAACTTTCTCAAAAGAGAACAATTAAAAGTCATTGAATTAAAGACACTATATCGCGATAATTCCTCGAAACATGTGTGTAAAAATATCATTTTTTGAACAAAAAGATTTTTAAGATGATTTTTTTTTTTACACGAATTCTCTCGTCTATCTCAAAGTTCTCATTGGAATCATCTCACGTCGCGTAAGCGTAAGAGAAACTTGAAAGAAAAAAAAAATAAACTTCGAACGTTTAAATGCTAAAAAATAGAGTTGTACTTGCTTTCAAATCAATCTTCTCTCAAAGAAAGAGAAGAACAAAAGCGAAGCTATTTTCTTTTTTTTCACCGCATAGACGGATCCATGTACATATGGCCGCGCACCGTCGTTCGAGTTAACACAGTCGTAAACATTTTCTCCGTTTGCCAGGTTCCATTCTGCAGCGCGCCGGCAAATCCGATAAAAAATCATGGATCGAAGATCCAACGCTAAATCTCTTTGTACGGTCACGATCGATACCTCGATTTTATGGACCGACGAGCGCCGAAAGCCACAAAAAGCTTGCGTAGTAGTCGGGTAACGCGCTCGTCACTTCGCGCGTTTTGTCGATTTTGTTCGTTACCCGGCGAGAACGAATCCCCCCCCAACGTCGTCGTCGTCGTCGTTGCCGCTGCAAAGTACGACGGCGGTCTTAAAAAACGATCGGTCGTGCGCAAGCTTCGCGTTATTCTCGGCTCATTTAAATAATCGCGTAAACCACTTTCGGCTGCGATCGGTTATTTTACGTTGTGTTATCGATTTGACGGCGTCAAAAAACTTTTATTCCGAGCACCCTGCGGATAAAAAAAAAAAAAAAAAAAACGAGTGGATAGGCACACAAATACATACGCTGCCGGTCTACCAGAGCGTTAGATAGGAAATAATGAACCCTTCGGGCGCAATACGCGTTTAACATGTATGTATAATATAAAAATCAAATAAAGTATTAATTTAATTAATTCAAGTGTTAATCTTCCTGTAAAATTATAAAGCGCCCTCGCGTACCACGATCATGTCCTAGTTAGTGCATGTAGCATATTTCAAAACCTCCCCCCTCCCAAAAAAAAATTATTCGTTCGATGTAATCGTGGACCGCGAGGGCTCGCCAGCACCTGAGGAAAGAAGGGGGATTGGGGGAAGTTACGATCGAGTTGGATTAAACTTTTCTGAAAATTCCAGATCCCCAATTATCTTCCATTGCGTCAAGAATTGCCGGCTCCCGGCCGAATGAGATCGGAGAAGGTGACTTCTCCGATAAAATAACATTAACGTTTTTTTTTCTTCTCAGTTTCTAGTTTCTTCCGGATGATCGGAGAGAGTTATGTGAAATTTGCACTTGTTTCTTGCGGAGAGTTTCAATCGATTTTTTTTTTTTTTCATAAATAATATCGAACAAAAAAAAATTTATATCAAATGATATATATTTGTCAAATTTATTTGTCTGCAAATATAAAGAGAGAATAGTGGAATCCAACGCGAGCACAAATCCAAACCTTCTTGTTCGTCTCCGTATTTCGTATTTTCGAACTCAGAAATGCACCATAGCGGTTTACGGTAACTCAAGTAAAAAAAAAAAAAAAAATTGTGCTAAGGATATTATAGTTGTAAACGTGATTATGATGAAAAACTGAAGTAATACCACTTAAGGAACTCGTGAAGCATATTACGCGCAGGACGTCTCATCTCTCCCCCGAGTCCCACATTAAAGTAGAAACTCGTCACTTTTGATAGTCCGGATAGCAATTCAGGGAAAAGCCAAAAGTAAAGGGTATACCCTCGCAACAATGCGAGCTGTGTAATTTATATGCGCGAGATTAGTCGCGCGCACACTTGCGAAGCTTGCATGCAAAATTACAATTCAGATGCGCGCGCATCTATAGTCAACTAACGCTGACACGGAGAAGGAAGATCATTAAATCTGTGAGTGTGTGAGGGTAGGTAGCCACAAACATTGGAGATTAAAGTAACGAGATTCTACCCCTTGCACGCGCGCGAGCAAATTCGTTTGTTTATAAAAACTTTAATATATTTGAAATATTTCTCCGCAGCAAGGTACGAGGTAAAAAATTATATAGATTAAAAATAAATGCTACACACACTATATCGTACATATATAGAGTTTTAAAAGTTATACTATCAAAATATACATTAGCTATTTGTTTCTAATGGCAATTTGTGAATTAATTTAATAATATAAAAAAAAATGTCAACGCGCGATGAGACATTCTGCGCGTATATGTAACACGTATAAGACGAGCGACACGCGGAACTACTCAATTAATTATCTCGATTAAGCGCGGTCGGTGATTAGCGTAATTGACCATACACTATGGATGCGCGAGTGTGGAAAGCGACAACGGTAAATATTCTTTGTGTAAGTATACATAAGTAAGGATCTCCGGGGAAAGAGAGAGAAAGAGAGAGAGAGAGAGAGAGAGAGAATTCAACCGTGTGTGCAAATGCGCTACGCGCGCATTGTGCATACGCGCGGGAGGCGGTTAAATGTTTAAACTGTAATGCGCGGGAAATGCGTGAACGTCTGTGTATGTTTATGTAAGTAACAGTAATTGTAAGATGAATAATATATTGACACGAAAAAAAAGAGAAAAAATTCACAGATTATATATATATACATATATATATATATACACAAAAATATATATATATATATATATATATATATATATATATATATATATATATATATATATATATATATATATATATATATATATATATTATATATATTGCAATAATTGCCACTGTAAGTTGCCGGAAATGTTTCACGCGTATATATATATATATATAAAAATATATTATGTATCATATTGGATATATTTTATAGGTTAGATTATACGTTTTTGCTAAACCGGCGAATCGAGCGACGAAGTTACATGATAGTGTGTATATCTTATCAATATGATTATATATTGAGAGAGATGGCACTTCTCTTTCCTTCTTCTTCTTCTTCTTCTTCTGACGCACATGTGAGTGCGCGACTATTTATTACTATGTTCACTGTGATAATATGTGTGTATTATTTGTCTCCGTTTTCTCTCTCATACACGCACACAGACACACATTCACCCACAACACGTACACGTCTACGATCTCTATCAGCATACGTTTTCTCCGGTAAAAATTACATCATTCGCTCGTCTGTATAGATTCACCTAGATTTATGTCATGTCGAAATAGCTGTGATTTACTGATTAATTTACGATCCTTATTCTCTTAGAAAGATTATACTATAGCATATAAATAAATTGGATGAATTAAACAATATCAAAAAACAAGTGTATCACGTGTTTCTTTAATTCCTTCGCTCTTACATTGCGACTTTGCGACTTCGAGACAACTTGGTTGATTTACACTTTTTTTTATTTGATCACACAAATGCTAAATGTATATTGTTTTTAATATTATTTTTTTCTTGCATATGAAAATCTATATTTTGAAAAATAGCAATATCATAAAAATTAATTGTGCTAGAAAGTCCTATATAAATAATAATAATAATAATAACACTGTAGAATTTTCTTTGTTTTCAGTTTTGTTTATCAAATAGAAATTGATTATCTAAGATTTTCGAATTTAAAACATACAATTTCAGTTTCTACAATATTATATATATATAAACTGTATTGTATATTAAAAATAAACAGTTTTGATCATGTGATACCGCACAAAATTTCAGCGAAATTACTATTATATTGGTTGTGGCAGAAACCATCATAAATGAGACTGAAACCAATAAACCAGAATTTCAACGTGGAAATACATACATGATGATGTTACCGGATTCAGTTGCGGTCTCCAGTACACGCAACATTAAATCGAAAGAAGTTCTTGTATACAAGATTTATCGTCAATTTTTTATCCACGTGTTTGTACGATATTTATCAAGAATAAAATATATATGAATAAAAAAATACGCGCCAAGTACAGAGACAAACGATTTAATTCAAATGTCGTGCAATTATTCAACATATAAAATGTGTCTTTGGTCTCTGCTCCGCGCATACGGAGTAAATAAATCATCTCGACTTATCGCGGACGTTTTCCCCGCCTGTCTTTCCCGCGTGTCACTCGCACTTATTGCCATTTGTTTTTTCTTCGCGCAAGAAGCCGAAATACGCTACTTGCGCGAAACGCAAAATGTCGCTTCGGGCGAAACGTAAAAACGGCAAACGTGACTGGAGCGTAACGCGCACGACGAAGATTATGGGAAGAAAACGGAAGTGGATTCGGCATAATGCGGGGCTGCTGGCGCAGGCGCTCACCGGCGTGTGCACATTATTTTTGCGCTCACCGCGGGGCGTCCGGATGTGCATTTGCATGCAATTCTGCGAACACTCATGCGCACATATACGCGCGGTACGTATCTGTAAACGTTTACGTGTGAAGAACGATACTCGCATCCTAGACGCGCGGGTTACATACAAATGCATTGCATATAATAAATGCCCTTCTCTTACATATGCAAAATATATACGAAATATCCCAAATCTACTGGGTGTCATTTTAATATTATAAATATCGCAAGGTAATGTCAAGAAAGTTGTTGTTTTAATATTATAAATTTAAAAAAGTAATATCACAAATAAGGTGTTATTGTATATATAATTCATTAGTTCTATCCGAAGATGAGAAACTCTGACGAAGTGAAATGTTTTCGCGAAACGTCGGTATAAAAATGACACCAAAAACTAATAACGCGGTTCAAACCCGAAAACCATCTTTGGATATTAACATAATGCTAATTTTAATTATTATCGTGATTCATATACAATCAGCATTTTGCTGATTATAATAAGTATTTTAGATAATTTTTTTAGATAGACGGTAAACATTCTTTTTTTTTTTTTTAGTTAATCGGACTATATACTTTTTTTTAATCTGCGTTGGATAAAAACATGTTGTTCGGTAAAAAGACAAAAAAAGTAGGAGCGGAGCGAGTGGGTTTAATCTTATTTTGTTCCAAATTTTATCGAAAAATTGTTGACAAAAATATTGCGACACCCTGTATACGGGTGCATTGTGCAAATGTACGACAAAAATATTCACGATCTTTTGTCTTGGCACACCTTTCTGCACGATCGCGCACACACAATTTCCCAAACGCAGTTTGCACGGCGCCGCAGGAAAAATCCGACCACCGTCATACAATGCGCTGATACCGATTACGAAAGTCTGTCCGACAAATTTCTATCGTTTACGGCGGGATCTCTCGATAGCAGGGAAACAATATCGGTGATGACATTAAAAGCGATGCTGCCGGAAACTCGAATCCAATGATACTCAATATCTTTGAAATCGTAACGCCGTTTTAAATTGCCGTTACAATTCGCGAATGGCAAAGCGACGCGTTGTTTTCTTTTGTGTAATTTACCAAAGGATAAAGATTTTATCGAGACAAAATGCGATTGAAACGTAAACCACTCGATTATTGACGCCGTTAGTAAAATTACCGATCTTCTGTAGATTGCGTTTGATAATTTCGATTGTTTATCTCTATATTATTTTCTCTTCCTCTCTTTTAGCGTACACGAAAACAGTGTGTTTGCATGGAAATAATAAGAAAAAAATATATACTTGAATAAACCAATAAATATATACATCGAGAATAAATTATCTGATAAAAAATACAACGAAAAGTATTTTCGACTAGTTAGCGCGAATATGAAAATAATATAAACTTTTAACATCGTCGTTTGACAGCAACAACGTGTAGAAAAATAAAAACAGAAACAGAAGAACAACATAAAGAGAAAGAGAAAGAGAGAGAGAGAGAGAGAGAGAGAGAGAGAGAGAGAGAAAGATAGTCTCAAACTTCGACGATACGGTAGAATTCGCAAACGGCGGCAAACTTGCCAGCTGAGTAAAGGCACGAAAAAAGTCTGCACCTTAAACTCGGCAAGCAACCGAATAAAAAAACCTGTGCATTCATACGAAACTTGAAATTTTAAGAATAAACTGAAAAGATATATATATATATATATATATATATATCTGCATAACCGAATAAACGTTTCATGCACGTTTCGGCTGGGACTAGTTAGAGACTTCGCACGTAAGAATATGTATCGTTGTGTAAGTTTATCGAACGACACACACACTCACGCGAGACTTCTCGCCTTCTTTCTCGCGCACGATAATCACTTTGATCTCAACGATGGATTTTTCGAACTATTTATAAAAACATTAAGTACATCCGTTGAACAACCAAGAATTCCGATGACCAAAAGAATGTGAGCAAATCTCATCACTTGTTACAAAACAATATCGTGTTCCTCCGTATCCAAACAAGAAACAATCTAATCGTTGATAAATTACGAGTCCAATGTATTACAATCGCATAGAATGCGCACGGAGATCCGCGAGCACGTAAGAAAGATGAATGTTACGACTAATGAGGCATAACAAGTACGAGCGGGGTAACAACAAGTGAAATTGGGCGGAACGTTATATGCGCGCGGTTTTATGTATCGAACGTCGATTTTACCGTCATGTATTACACCGGCGTGTAATGCAATCGCGTTTGCGACAGCAAGAGATTAATGAGTCTAAGATTTGCATCGAGAGTCAAATCGTTTCTTTTTTTTCTTTTTTTTTGATAACGCGCATGGGAACGTGGAGTATTCGAGATAATATTCGTTTTCTTTTTCTTTTTTTTTTTCTCCCATTATTCTCGGCGGATCATTAAGAAAACATGCAGATGTGCCTCTTCGACTATTCTGTAGATTACATTAATAAAACATCACATTGAAATTACTCATTGAGAAAGAACCGGGATCAACGGGGCAAAGATATTTGCACGTAAAGATTTCGCAACATTGAATCTAAATTTCAGATTAAGAAAAGTTAGATATGAATGTATATAAATGAAGCGTGGAGAGAAATGTTTTTATATACATGTATAATGTGCGGCTAGAATTGTGTCGGCAATTTTTCCGGGCGGTGGATGTACACAAATAGTACACAAGCGCAGTTTTCATTTACTTGAAACGATTTAAATTCGTGTGTACCACGCTGGATGAAATATTTTCGCGCGTCGTTACATAATTAAACAAGCACACACACATGTTTATTTAAGAGTTTTATTGTTAGAAAAACAAACTTCTCTCTCTCTCTCTCTCTCTCTCTCTCTTTCTAAACAGAAATATAATGCGTTTAATTATAAAAACTTATATAACTTAAGAACAATTACTAAAAATAATAACAAATAAATGCAATCAAAAATAATAAATAAAAAGAAATAAGGAAATGGCAATAACAAGCTAACACCAGATGTTCGGGTACAATTTTTTTATAATTCTAAGATTTAAAAAAAGTTTTAACAAACGTTTCGATCCACTGTGGGATCTTCTTCAAAAATAATAATACACAATCTTTTTGTGTAGTTAAATAAAATAGGGTAACGATGCCTATTATGAGATACTTTTTTTAAAGGCTTGTAAAATTGATTAAATATGTAATCTTAACTCTCTTAGTTTTATGTCAAACTTATGGAAAATATATTCAAGTTTTATTGCCAAAAGTTAGCAATCGATAATAGCTATACTTTGTTTTATATGTTTTATGTGAATTTTTTCATCAAAAGTGCTGACTTTGCTGATTCAAAAAAAGGGTTTCTAATATGAGTTGTTTCTTTTCTATAAAAATCGTAGCAACAACAGAACATTCTTAACATATCGCTCAACAGTATGCCTTGGGACATTGAATCGTTTAGACGCTTTTGAATATCTCATTTCTTTGCTTCTTACTGCCTTAACAGCCTCTAATTGACCACGATTGCCTCTTCTTTGCCTCTATCTGAAAATATAATTACGAAAAACTCACGTCAAACGAAGAACTTGACAGAATAAAGAACTTGACAATTATCATTCGAAGATGTTTTTTTTTTTTTGGGTTTGAACCGCGTTAGTGTCACTTTTATACCGACGTTTCGTGAACATTTCAGCTCACTTCATCAGTGCGTTTTAAAAGCAGCCTGATACTCTTGAAACCCTGACGAAGTGAGCTGAAACGTCGGTAAAAAACTGACACTAACGCGGTTCCAACTCGAAAAACATCATTAAATGTTAACACAACACACCGCGAAAGCATCAAATATCAACTTGACAGTTCCTAATATATAAAGTACCTCGTATTAAGAGCGGCTGCGTGTCTCATATTAGGGAATATAAAATTATAAAAAGTTTAAGTTTATACCGACAAAGTATGTAATAAATTGACGAAACTACTCGATAAATCATTTGCAATGTATGTTTATATTCGAGTGAACTGAAATGACAGTGAAGTCTGACATAAAAGCGTTAAATACTTTTAAAAATACATATTTTAAAGTTATAATGATTATTTTTCTTCTCTGCGCGTACGCGAAAACTTCTTCGCAGACATCACGTCACCTTCGGCAGTGAACGACGCTAGCAAAAAGTTTGATAATTTTGTGTAAGTGATGTGTCAAAAATACGCGGTTATAAATTTGCAGTCGTTCACACACGAAATAAGCTCGCTATCTCGTATATTAGGCGACTATCTGATAATAGACACTTTTACCCTATACGCGTGTAAAACACGCTATATATACATTTTCTGCTTTATTTAATTATTTTTTATTTTTTCCTTAATTATCTTTTTACTGATATATATATTATCTGTTTCACACACGTACACGCGCGCGCATACGTACACTTGTTTGTTTAATGTCCATTATGACCTTTATTCCCTAATCGCGCATATAATTTTAGCATCACGTAACGTGAAAATATGCGACGAATATATGAAACGAGTAGTAATAGTGACAGCGTACAATGCAAATCCTGATTTCGCAGGGGAGACGCGATTGCACTTTTCCGTGGCCGCGCGCCGCGGCCGTGTCATTTAACAACGAATTAGCGTCGCGGTATAGGGGATTTGTCGGGTGTATTTGATAGCGTCACGCGAGATTAAACGATGTTGGCAAACACCTGGGATTATTTGTCCCCGAGAATATTGGATACGTGCCAGCTTTTCTGCGGAGCTGCGTACCCCTCTTAGGTCTTATCGTCGAGAGATAAACGCGCGGTGATATCCACGAATCGGCTGGAAAAGCATACGGTTTTTTTCTCCCCCAAAATAACGAATTTTCCCAGGTAAACATTAATCTCGGCGTAATGCCGCTATAACGTATATATATACATACACGATCGCGTATCACAAGTCAGCACAGAAATAAATACATTTGTACGCGTGAATAAAACTAAAAAAATACACATACACATATATATATATATATATACACACACGTATCTCCGAAAAATTGCGTGATCAAAAATAAACACCGTCGCGCGCGCAACGCCAGGCGCAAAAATTGATTGAAGCGCGTAGAATTTGATTAAGCCTCGCTGCCTCCGTAAATGCCGTGCAAACCGAAAAATTTTTCAGTCGGCAAATATTACTTTAATTTGAATGTTTAGCGAGCAGCGGCAACGATGCGATTAAACATGCTTTGCATCCATGAAATATGTTTACACGTTCTGTCGGGAAATATTTTACGAAAGTTCGGCGAGTTATTATCAAGTTTTATCGTTTAACAAAAGTTATGAAAATACGTCACGCAAGGTAAGTCAACAGATGGATTTACAAATGTGACGTGCGACATATATACGTTGAAATATTTCACATCGCGCTGTATATATATATCTTCATTGCGAAATGACAAAGAGTTTTGAATAACTTTGAAGTATCGAATCGCGCGTCACAATTCTCGAAATCTTGTATAGTCAATTTGTGTAAAATTAGTATATAAACTTTCCGTGATGTTGTACATGTATATTTTGTGTATACACGCATCCGCAAAACACACATCTATATATATAGAACAAAGCGCCTATATAAAGTATCAATCGGAAAAAGATATAGCTGCTCGCTCGCAGATAATTTGCATCGCAAACGCAGTTTTGATTTCGCCATTGCGGGAGTTTTAATAAATGCTTCCGCATCGGCCTTTCGCAAAACACGCGTAATTTAACGCGAAAGTGCAATATATTCGACGCTGATTAAAGTCGTTAAAAACAATTGCAATGGCGGGATTACGTCGGGCTGTGTGCGATAGCGCGCGGCACGCGTAATAACATCGTCTATAATCTCTATGTTATATTCGCGAGCGTGCGCGCGCGCCAGAAATATCACCGTTACGATGCTCAAACAAGCGGTTACACGAGCCGGGTGCAGAAATTTGTTCGCCGACCGGCAGCGTTGTCGTATTACACAGGCCACTCGAAATTCGACGATCGCGCAATAACATTGTAATTCCCATTTCTCGAGTTACATCGGATTTGATCTTACGCCGATCGAATCGAGTGATGTTTTTATACCATACGCGAGCTGGTCGGCCAATCTCTCTCTCTCTCTCTCTTTTTTGATTAGCAAAAAAAAAAAGAGTCCATGAATTTCACCCAACTCAAATTTTTTATACGCTTATTTTCGACAATTACACAACAGTTATCAATTTTTTGCGCACGCGTTCCTACACCTCGTTACCAGATGTTTACACAATGATATCGATATCTTCGCGAAAAATTGTCGGAAACGATTGGGTGCCGACTTTATCCCGGCAATTTTGCGATTTGGAGGTTGTGTGTCATTTTTTATCCGGATATATACCGATGAAATGAAGCGACGTGAGCCAAAACTGCCTCGAGCATTTTGTAGCCAAGGGATCATTTCTTTTCCACGGTACCATTTATTTGGCCAAAAGTTTCTTTATTTTATTATTGGAAATCGTCAGAGAGAAAAAATAGTGTCGATTTAGATCCGGTCTCTCCTCCCCCCCCCCCCTACGTAAGGAAAGTGATGCGTGATCGGTCGGGCGTGTGTCGGAAGTTGTAATACAAATACGCCAAGAAGAATTTTTACAGACGAAAAACAAATTGTAGGTAATAGTTTACGACGTAAGATGTCAGGCGCAGAGTCTGGTATTTTTAATACGCTCTCTCTCTTAAATACTGCTGGTTGTTCGAATCGATCGATTCGTCTATGTATGAAGAAAAGCTATTTCCCGATGACGTGACTTCCGCTTCCTATTCCAAGAACGACAACTCAATCGCCATATCCGATTCGACTCTGAATTATCGCGCTTTTGGAATATCCAAAGAGAGAGAGAGAGAGAGAAAGAGAGAGAGAGAAAGAGAGAGAGAGAGAGAGAGAGAGTTTCAAACACTTCGGAGGTTTACAAACGCAAAGATCAATACGCGAACCGATGCCAGGCGCTGACCAGGAATCGTATTAGTGGTTCCATAGAGTCGCTATTGATATTAGATTTTAAACCCGAAAATTACATTTGAATATTTTTTCCGTCAATCCCGGGAAACGATGTTTAAATAGCGATCTCTTTCCCCAATCGACGCAGGATTTTTTTTTCCCCTATCGATTGTCAGACACAAGAGTACGTGACGGTCTTCACAAGTTGCAGCTATTCGCTCAAAGGGATCTTTGTTTGTTTTTTTTTGTTTTTTTTGTTTTTTTTTTTTTGAGAAAATCAAATAACCATTTTCTTTAGCGTGCGCGTTTTACGTCATTGTACATACGTACCCGGTGCAATATGTTAAAAATCTCTGCAAAGAAAGATAGTTTGTGCGATGCATATATGTAAAAATATTCACGATGTTTTCTACTGTAAATCTTTACGGCGCATTCTTTTTTATTTTTACGATTCTCTCTTTTTCTTCGCGAACAGTCGACTCTGTTGTAGTTCGTCTACTCTTATCGTGATGTTACTCCACTGCCGACTTTACCCTACATATACTCGCGCGCTAATCGCGTACGTCGGAACGCAGCTACGCAAGTCTTGCGCGCGTAGTATCGTTTTTGCACTCTTGTTAAAAAGTGGTACACAAGGGGAAACGTGAAAACAGCGAGTTTACGGATGTCACATTGTGAGAATAAAGAGAATGTGAGAATAAAAGGAATGTGCTATACATTAGAGTGGTTCTTGCTTTTGACTTTTGAGTTTTTTTCGCGACACCCTCTAGAATGATTCCAATTGCTAAAACAATAATCTGTGAAAAAGTTCAGCTCGATCGGATAAAGGGAAAAAGAGTTCTCTGAATATTAATAAAATTATTTAACAAATTACACAGCCACACAAAAAAAAGTTTTCTAGCCTAGAGGTCAGATCGTGTTTGCTATATGTTTACTATATATTTTTGGGGTCGCTGAAACCGAATCCGAAGTTCATTTAACTCTATCACGTCAGGTTTTGATCATAATCTCAAAAAACCCTATAATTCAAGCCCAATTAGCCCGTTATACCTAATATATTAAACCAATTAACTCTATAATCCCTCAACCCCATAACCCTGAACCCCTTAATCCGTTAATCTCTTGACCTCAAATTACAATAACTTCTTTTTTTTCATGGTTTTTTAAGATTTTTTTAACCACTTCGATCGCAATTTTTGTCGATTTAGTTTTTCGCTAAAATCTCGCGTTCTAAGCTAACTATCGCAAAAGTAAAGATGGTTCCTTGTAGGGCTTGTCAAGACGCGTCAAACGCACCAGTTATTTTAAGGATTTGAGCCACTTTTTTTCATGGTTTTTTAAGATTTTTTTAACCACTTCGATCGCAATTTTTGTCGATTTAGTTTTTTGCTAAAATCTCGCGTTCTAAGCTAAATATCGCAAAAGTAAAAATGGTTAAGGAGTTATTGGGGTTAATGGGTTTAATATTTTAGGTATAACATATTAGGCTAATTGTGGGCTTGGATTATAGGGTCTTTTGAAGTTATGTCGAAAACCTGACGTGATAGGGTTAAATAGACTTCGGATTCGGTCTCAGCAACCTTAAAAACATATAGTAAACATGATCTGACTTCCAGGACAGAAAATTTTTTTTTTGTGGCTTTGTTATTTAACAAATTAACGAAGAATTAAGACTCTTCGGATTTAAATTCAATAAAGTTCAACCGGTCAATGAGAGCCAACGCTCTGATGTTCGTGCGAAATGCATATATAATTCATTAATTTAAATAATAAAAATTATTTAAATGCATAATGAATTGATTTTACTTGATTGTCTTCCAACTTATTGATTATATCAAAAAACACGTTAAACAAAAGTCGGAGATCTGGGTCGGAAGTACATTTTATCATCTATTACTTTTTTTCGTACGACTAACGGTTTCCAAGATGCGAAAAAAGTTAAAAAAAAAAAAACAGTTTGACCAAGAGTATAAATAATAGCCAATCTAATGTACGTAATATCTTCAAATTTTTGTATAATATCTTATCTGTATGGCGTGAGAAATGATAACATTGAGATCAACAATAATTCAAGCTACAAATAATGTTGTAATTCAATAAAGAGCCGTTCTTATTACTCGGTTCGAGATGAAACAGAAAAAAAAAAAAACAAACAAAAATACTTATCGCGCATCGTATCTCTTCCGAGAGACGACACTCGTCGCAGGTAAAACTTTATTGGATACGGCTCTGTGTCGTTTGTTAAGTCGCCGTGTTGTGTTGCTCCGCGCGTTAGCTGCTAAGAAAATTGTTCGCAAATTATGGGACGAACAGAGCCGTCGCGTCGTTGCATCCGCGCTTTAATTTATGCAACGAGCCGCGCGTTCACGCTGGAATAAACGTTCATCGTTTAAATCAAAATCGCATTAAAATTCCGATTACACCATTACGTTTTCAGAAAAGCGAGAGACGCTTTCTCATCCCTCCCATCCCTCCCGTCCCTCCGCGAGTATCATCGTCGCGTCTCGCATCCGTTTTGCGTCGCGATTCTGCGGGAAATCAATTAACTGGATTCGTTACGCGCGCGCGCGCGCGCGCTCCGATGGTCCCGTCGCGAATTCCTTTTCCTCGCCGGTTTGCCGAGGGTGGTTTAAGTGCTGCGCTCTATATAGCTTTCGTCTTAACGAGGGACTTTCGAGTGTTTGTTTTCACAGCGAGACGAATGAATTATTTATTCGCGAATGTCTAACGAGTTTTGTCGATATCATCGCGCGCACAAAATACCGCTCGTATTTGTCTCTCTATCGTGTGCAATGTAAAAATATTAACACATCTTTTATTATATATTTGTACAATCCAACGTGTGGTTTTAATTGGGATCTTTAAAAATATAATCGCGCGCACACAAGAGCGTGGGAAGAAAAGAGATGAGCGATCAATAAAAATCTGCGCGCAAATGTCACGCGAAAGAGACAGCGCTTATTATCGCACGACATTCTTTTCCACGGCCAGTCATTGCCATTGCCTCGGATGAGACGGTCTCTCGGAGACGGAGAGCGCGGATATATATATATTCTGGAGCATTTATTTAGAAACGTCTGAATTATTTATTTATAAATGCCTAACGAGCCGTCACCGGCTCGGTTCGTTCCCTCCTTCCGCACTCTTCCAACTTCTCTCCCTTTCTCTTGTCGCGTAATTTACGCGCGACCTGGGTATATATACCGCGCGGTCGGTGCGGAGCAAGAGAAGAGGGTGAGTATAACGCGGAGAAGGACGACAGGACCAAAGTGCAAAGGAAGGAAGCCGAGAGGACAAACTTTCGCGTTGCTCGTCCAACGAGCCGTTGCCGTTGCAACGTAGCCGTTGTTACGAAAAAAGACGAGACTTGCGACATCCGCAAACAAAACAAAAAAAACCAAATAAAAAAAAAAAAAAAAGAAAATGGAGAAGAGAAGAGAAAAAGTAGAAGAAAAAGCCGAAAGAGTGACTTCGTTGGGTTAACCGTCAGCTACTGCGCCGGCCGCAGCGTAGATACTTTAGAAAATATCAGAGATAAAAGAGGCAACCTCTCTCTCTCTCTCTCTCTCTCTCTCTTTGAGCCATCTATATAATCTATATCCTTTTCTCGTTCTTAATCTTCACGGTTGATTTATCGTCTGCAAGCCTCCTCCTTGCACATTTTCCCTAATAGCGTTTTAGATTTATCTGAGACATTGGATTTCTCCTTCTGACATTGACAGATCAATTTCTGACACCACTAGAAAGCAAAGCTTCGCTCCGCGCGTCGCGTTACAAAATAACGATAATAATAATAACGCGTTTTCAGATTTCAGATCAATAATTAATTCGTTCAAAATTCTATTCAAATTTTGTATTAATCATGAATCGCGAGAGAATTATCTGGACGTGGATAAGGCAACGACTAACTTGCGCGTCGAGAAGTCGTTCGCGCGCGCGCGCGCGCGCGCGTTTTACGATAAGCCGACAATAGGAGAAAAATCGTCGATCTGGGTTAACGTGATTAATGATCCGCCACATTCCGCAACGTCCGACGACGTTGAAATCGCGTATCCACGCGAATCCGTCTACTAATACACAAGCAAAAAACGGAAGTAGAAGTGGCGGTGACGTGAATCGTTGAGTTTTTACAATGTTATTTAAATGTAAGAGTTGCGTAATAATTCTGTGAAGAACGTTGCGCGCTGAAACGCGTCAAAAATATTCTCCATAACGTTGACAAATAGAGTGTTGCTCGCGTTGGAAAATTACAATTTTTGATCGATAAAATCAACGATATTTGAGAAAATTGTGAATATAACGACTCGTGTGTGTGTGCGCGCTTGAAGATAAAAATTTAAAGCGACGAGAGACGGTTTACTTGCGACACGGTGGCATATTTAAAAACGCATTTGATGACGATATTAGCTTCAACGCCAGCAACGGCTCTAATAGACAACGTAAATGTCTCCCGTAAATGAACGAGAGAGATCGTATCGGCCGTTATAACGCCATTATCCATCACTCGGTTGAGTTTTCGTGGCGCGATCGTAACAGCTTGCACACACAATGTTTCGACGCTCATAAGCGACCCTTATAACTCAAGCGATTATCGAGCGTCAGGTAGTCGCCTGACTGACGAGTTCGATGGCACTATAGAGGCCTCGACAACTTGTGTTGTGTAAGCGAAATTTCGTTTCGCGGGTATATTATAATACTTTTTACGAGAGAGACACAAATCGAAGACTTGAAACGTGTTCGTCAAAATGGTTTTCCACGAAAATATCGTCTCGGCCGGCACGGATGATGATATCCCGGCGTTTCTAAAACGCCGCAGTTCCGATACTTTTCCGAGCATTGCCTGCAGAGGCAATTAACGTAGAGCGAACTGTTGTTGAACGTTGGAAGTGTGAGTAATCGCTATATCGACTATACACGTGCGGGAGGCCTACATTGTGGCGTCCACGGATGCAAGAACAAAAAACTACTTAACGCGCTCGAAATAATGACGAGTTACCTCGTTTTATCCCGCGAGCACTTTATTCCAACTCACTGTCGCGCTTTATTCTTCGCGCGAGCGTGTGACAAATCTCGTTATCATCATTAATCGAAGTTGTAACGACTTGGAGTTACAACTTTTTTTTTGTTTTTTTTTTGTTTTTGTTTTTAGAAGTTAGGACCCTCTTCCTCTTCCACCCTCCCTGTTATAACGCCCTTTTTTTTTCCTTCCCTATTCGGAGATTACTTTTCCCTCGTGGATTAATGTCGATAACGACATCGACGAGCAAAGCTAGCCGCCGGGTCGCCATCCATAAATGGAAACTTTCCCCAGATGCAACGTGGACTCGTGAATTCATTTGCTCCGGCTAATTCCGTGAAAAAACTTTGGTCTTGTAGATCGACGGAATACGGGGCTCGCACGTCCTCCACCCTCCGAGAGAAGGGCTCTTTCTCCTTTCTCTTCTTCCGCCGTTCGAGTCGACTTTCCTTTAGAATTCTGTCCGAAGAAGTTTAGAGTCCCGTTCTCGCGGAAGAAGAGTATCGGATGCGGCGGCTTTCACCGTTCAATGTTGCTCGGTTGTTTTCCGATAATATCTCTCGAAACGACAAGGCAACTAACTAGCGAAACACCTAAGTTTTCGGATATTTTAACGCGAGACACAAAGAAAGAAAGAGAGAGAGAGAGAGAGAGAGAGAGAGAGAGAGAGAAATATGATAGAAATTTGGCGCAAATCCGCGCGTTGTAGATAAAAAACCTTGAGTAATTATTTCGAGTCGCAAACGCATCTGTCGAATGTACACACATTCGGAACGATCGAATGGCTATAGAAATTTTCAACGACAGAGAGAACGACCGTGGCACACCGGTAGCATTTTTTTCTGAAATATTCCAATGGATCTTGCTGAAAAATGGAGAAAAGAGAATAGCGGGTAGCGTGGAAATATGTATTTCTTGTATTCCCGGGCGAGTCCACTGTGTGTGTGTGTGTGTGTGTGTGTGTGTGTGTGTATATACATATATATATATGTATACATACGCGACTACGCGACGAGAAGCTTAAAATAATCCACGCTCCGGGAACAAGTAGATTTTTCTGTGTGAACGCCGAAGCGATCTCTTTCTCGAATGCTTCAAACTGCGCATCATCGATCGCGATTATTCCCGCTGCGTTAGTTCTCGATAATATCGAGACATGCGAAGTGACAGCTGGGGGCGGAGAAGGGAGGAGGAGGGAAAGGGGGCGGTGAGCTCTCGTGCGTTGAAACGTAATATCGAAAGAAATTTGTTATTTCTCGCGCGTGTTAGAAATCGAAATTTTTATAATTTGAGAATATTCCAATAACTCGCGAGATCGCGAATCCGCTCGCCGATCTCGAACTTCGATAATACAAACAGTATGTTAAAGCAAAAAACTTCTAGAATTATGCTTACGTTTGTTTTTCATTTTTTTTTGTTTTTTTGTTTACGGTATCAATTCTCCGTTATTGTAAAATATAAAGCGGATAAAGTTAAAATAAAATATTATGTCCCATAAAGTTTTGCGCAGCGCCCGGAGGGGAAACTTCTTCCCGTGACGGCGACGCGCGAGTCGGTTTACTCCAGACCTTATATTCGCCGGGAAAATGTAGTTGACGACGAAGCGTCCCGCGAATCACGGACGTGTCAAGGTGCATCCGCGTGAAAATCAGCCTTAAACATTTTGGCGTTAAGTTGGAGGCGCGTTTTCTCGCTTACTCAAGCTGTTTCTGTCTCGAAGTTTACAAAGTAGTTGCAGTAGAAAAGACCGGAGACAAACAAAGGACGCTTTCCGCTGTAATTCCAACTGCCTGACTCGCATTTAACCGAAAACCTCCATTTTACGCTTATGTATAAAGAAACGAATGAAAATAAAAACTGTATACAGAGTGTCTCATCTAACTTGAGCATTCTAAATATATCTCGCTTATTTTTTACGATAGGAGAACGGGCGAAAAGGGTCATTGTTCAGTTTCGAGAAGACAAATACCGTCAAATAAACAAAAAATTTTTCTCAAGGTCATATTTTTTAGGATTTCAAGGTCGTTGTCACTTTTTTCATCTGAAAGTACATAATTTTTATCCTCGCGATATGATAGGCAAGGTCAATGGACAAATCCACAAAGTTCTTGTTTATTACAATATTTGTCTTCTCGAATTGAATAATGATCCTTTTCGGCATCCTCCTGTCATAAAAAATAAGCGAGATATATTTAGGATGCTCAAGTTAAATGGAACACCCTGTATGTATCTGTAGAAAAACAGTGTGAAGATTTAGATTCTCTGGAGAATATCGAGACACCAGAATGTATACATGTGTAATTAACATATTTAATAACACATTAAATCAATAGAATGCAAATGTGTCACATATGTAATTGCGCGCGCGACAGATTCACTTTTCAACTTGCGGCACTTCGTTCGACTTCACTCGCGACTTCTCCTTTCGGCTGTGTTTATTTGCGACTGCTCTCTCTCTTTCTGTCGGCTTACCTGTTTTCACGTCCGTTACACGTACGTATGAAAACACGCAAGAACTATTACGCGCAACGCCGAACAACAGACCGAACATTCTCGATCCTATTTAAATCTAAACGCGTACGAAAAATCTCTTCTACGATATTTTAAACTCAACACACTATATATAGTTAAAACTATATATATATATTTTCTTAAGATAGTTATAGCGCGACAAAAGTTTTCATTCAAAAGTTTAATTTTACACTGCAGAAAAGTATTTTCAGAACTCGATTCTCTCACACGTCGTATACGAATATTTCAGACTCCATTTTATCAACATGTTATCATTAGTGTAAAATTAAATAAAAGTAGTTTTATATATTATGCTCTCTCTAAAATCTCTTTGAACAATTAATATTTCTTCTTGCCAATGCGGAAAAAACTTGCAATTATCTCAACTTTGAAACAATTAAACATTTCACGAGCGCTCTTGCAAAGACCTTTTGCTTGACACGTGGTTTTCAAATTTGGAGGAGAGTCGGCAAGAAAAAAATCGATTTTACGCGATAACCACTATCTTAAACTCGACGATTCACGGTTATATTTAACAAGGCACGGGGGAGAGGAGGGGAGAAGAAAGACGCGCGCGTATACATATATTATATACTCATCCATTATTTCTACATATGTGTGGCGTAAATCAGAGAGAGAAATGCTGGCTTATCAAAAAGCTTTAAATCATAACGTTTAACTACGCTTTATACTTTACGCATGCATATACAAAAGAGACAAGCGCATAACGATTCTCGGCGGCGTCGTATCTCTTTCCAATGGCGAGATTTATCGATCGAACAAGCGGTTTAAAGCAAGCCATAACTGCGCTTCCGCGCCTTCGATTCAATTTCCCGCCAGCGAAGGTGGTTTATGATTTGTGGCACATATTTCCGAGGCATCGTGCGCGGCGCGGCGTGGCGCGTCGCGGGATTCTCGCGACGATGAAATTAACAGAACAGCGCTACCTGCGTCATGAATATGAAATAGCTCGCGGTGAGAAGAGAGAGAGAAAGAGAAGCGCCTACCGCGTCGCGTCTACGGTCGCGTCGCGAAATTAAAATCCTTCTTCGTTCGCGCCGTCGTTTCTTACAGTTCGCTCGCAGCTGCCGGAGAAACGGCGGCGGCGTGTCTCGGATTAATCTTTCAATTATTGAATCAAGACGTTGGCGCGATCTCTCGACACGTTTCTCTTGTACCTCGCTCTCGCGCCCGACCGCGTCCTAAATCATGCGTGTAATAACCGCGCACGCGATATCGCGAGGCTTCTAATAACGCCGGTGAGCCTCGCGATAAAAATGAGGATCACGTTCGTCGGGTTAAAGTTCTATAGTCGCCGTGCTGCGCTCTCTCGTAATTTATCAGATAGAAAATATGCTTCTCCGCCGTTCTTTATTTTCCAAGAATAATTTGTTTCTGTGTTACACAATATATATACCGACCTTTTTTTTATATTTGTGTGTGTGTGTGCGCCATATTCCGCTTGAAGTTTCGTTCTGAAAATTCAATTTGTTTAATAAAATGTGATATGTTCCGCGTCACATGTCGTAAGAGTGAAAATGTTCGAAAAACATATCGGTAATATTCTTTGCGTAAATAAATTTACACACATCTCACAGTTTGTAAATATACGAACGTTTTAGGGAAACATTTCACAAGCTTGGCGATGCGCAACTGGCGAAAATCGGAAACGAGCGTTTGCCGAATAAACTCGCGCGACGCGATATCCGATCGCGCGTCTTCCCCCTCTCGCGTCAAACTTTATATATATCGATCACGACAAAATACTTATAAATATTGTCTTCTCTTCGATAGATAGATAGATGAAATTGCCGGGAAGAAGAACGACCTGTTGAGAACAGGCAGAAAATACGGAGTTTGCGCGAAAGAATGAAGATGCGGAATGATATCTTTTGCCGCGCGGAAAGAATGCGCTTGCTTGCTTGCTTGCTTTCGCGTCGCGCGCTCTTATACTTTTGCGCTGTTGCGTACAAAATATATATATATATATATATATTTTACCGGAGATTCGAGGAATGGAAAAGAGAGGAGTTAAAAGCTTTTGTGTGTTAGACGGGACCGGTGTGCAATTTCCATGATATTTTTTTCCCATTCTGATTTTTTACGCCATTTCTCTCTCTCTCTTTCTTTCGTAACGCGCAATTCGCTCGATTACTCGCGGTATCATCTCTTGATTACATATGTTCCAATATCGTGTGTAACTCTGATAAAATCTGAATATTTACGTTTTTTTTTTTTTTTTTTTTTTGAATAGAATAAACTGTTCATATGAAATATAAATAAATTCAGAAGCTAATCGAACTTTATAACCGCCGAGTTGTTTCGTAAAAACAACTTGTTCTCTGCAAAAAAGAATGGGCATTTCATATTTAATAAAGAGTATATTGTTTATTATACGTATAAAACTTGCTTTTTATACATATGTATTTTATGCGAATTTAAAAGTAAAAAAAAGCAATAATATTTTTTTTTCTACTGCGCGAGGAAACCTTTAGGGTATAATAAAACAAAAAAAATTTATATATAAAAACCGAAATAAAATGTATTGTTAAAATATACATATATATATATACGAGATTCTCCTGAATGCCTACGTATTGTTGATATAAAATACAATCGTACTTTTTGTGTGCACATTGAACTATAAGTAAATACTGTTGCTGCTGGAAAAAAAAAACATAACCACATACCGTTTTGTTCTTATTCGCGTTACAGGTCGCTAAATAAAAAAAAAATCATTAGAAGTTTTTTTTTTATTTCTGACAGTTTTATATTGATCGTAATTTATCATATGAATCTTGTCTAGGTATGCCCCTCATCCTTCTATCTGCTCTTTAACGCGGTCTGCCCCGCCAGATGAAGTTTACGGCCTTGAACCTCTATTGTTCCTTAGTTTTCTGCTCATCGATCATCCATCCGAGCGCAGCGCTTCTCTCCCGAATCCATTACTGTCTAAGATGTACGTAGTCGATGCAAAGATGGATTAGACAAATTAGTAGTTATCCTTCTCGGAAAGCCACGGGGCCTCGAAAAATACCATCAATTTTCCACCGCGCGCGTTTTCCAAACTCACGTTTTCACGTGAGAAGTAACTCTTCTTTTTTTTTTTTTTTCTAACGCCGAAAAAAGATAGCGCCGAATCCTTATATTATCTCGCGGTCGCGCAACAGATTTATGACACCGAGATCTCAAGAGAGTCCTGAGAGAGATATCTCTTCTCATCTATTATTTTCCGTATAAATTTCGAATTCAAAACACGTTGATATCTGGAAGCTATTCCTTCTATCTCTTGCAAATGTTATCGGAAAATTTATATTATTTCCGTAACTGAAAGCTTCGGAAAAACTAACGGACGTTCTGAACGATACGATTAACTTTTGAACGCGTTTTGTTTTTTTTTTTAGTTTTTTTTTAGTTTTTTCAAAGAGACAAGTAGATAGTCTCGAATTAAAAAAAAAACAACCCGATCTTGAAGGAAAGCAATTTTCACGTCTTTTCCAATTTTTCACAACTCCGCGCATCTTATGCATCGCGAGTGACTTGCGTGACTCGTGTCATCAACTGATGTTGCGCACGTTTAAGAGATCTGACAGGGAAAAACAACTCGGTGATGTACGAGAAACGCGAAAGCTTTCTGGCAGTGCCCTACAGGGAAATCAAGACGAACCGCGCGCGCGTTGCGCAACTTATCCTTCTTCTCCGCAACTTACACGCACTATAACGTGTGCGGCGCTACTCGAGTTTTGTTCCCATATGCGCGACGGAATCACGCATTTCGGCAACTGGCTGACGAATCAACAGATCCTTATAAGAAGTGAATAAGAATTGGCAATTTCCAAAAAAAAAAAAAAAAAAAAAATATCTCAAAAAAGACAGCAAAGTTTTTCGAAAACCAGAGATCGTTGACACTTCGGCGAATCTTTGAGACAAAATTGATTTGTTGCAAACAAGTTGTAGAGTTCCGCGAACTCTGTGAAGTGAGGAGCCCACCCTAATTAAGTTTCCATCCTAATGAAAGTGTTTCGCCGCAAAGTCTACGGACGACGAGACGTCGCTCAACCGTGCTTAACCTCTCCGGACAGTGCAAATCTTTCCTCAGGACTTCTTGAAACTTGGAACGACGAGACGACTGCAAAAACGATTAAGCCCCCGGTCACTTATACCCAGACGAAATATCAAAGCGAACCGATCTCAATTTCGTTTTACATCGCTTTTTGTTCAAACTCAAACAATCTACGTTATCTCATTATTCCCGCGAGTCACTAATTTTAATTGTTACAAAAGTATTTTATACATTTGTTTTATTTTAATTTATCATGATATTTAAATTAAGACGCAATGTTTTAATTGAATTTTCAAATAGGAAATAAAAGATTATAGTCACGGAACAAATAAATAACACATTTCGACGATTTTCCGTAAACACAAAGCGGTAAACCTGGCGAATGAGGACGTGCGATGACCAACAGGAGCCGATAATCTTTTCCACAGCGGGCCAGTTCCTTGTCAAGAGGAAGGTTCGTTGAGTGAAAAGAGAGAGGGATAGAGAGGGAGAGAGAGAGAGAGGCAATACGATAAGGCGGTAGCAGACGCCCGAGGTAAGCTCGAAGGATCAAGAACGGAGGCGCAAAGACGGAAACCTCCGTCCGCCAAAGCTCCCAAATCTGAGGGTTGCTGATCCTTGAGTAAACTGGATTGCTATTTACATAGAATGCGCTTGAACTGCGCGGCGGCCGCAGCGCGCTGTAGCGCGCGCGCTTCGAGAGAACGTCAGCGTTGACTTTCCCGGAGCAGCTCCTTCGTTTCTGCGCGCGTTCGTCTCTTGGATCTTCCTCCGTTACGAATCAAAGGTCTTGGGTACATTATGTCGCGCGACCCCTCAAGCGCACACATTGTCTCCGGAATTCCGTATGCGCGGTTAATTATGGATTGGGTCAACGAACTTCATCATGTTCGCGTCTGCGAACTTAGGGATGCGCCGCCTTACGTCAGCGAGAGAGAGATTGAACAATGCAGAGAGAGATTGAGCCGTAATTTCCATCTTGCTAGACTAGCTTCGTGGCCGTCCAGAATTTGTAACTTTGTTGAATGTTGTACAGCATTGGTTTTAGTAGTTAGCGTTCGCCTACTAATTCATGAGACTTAAAAGCCAAAATATGTCGTGAAACGTTGCGGAAAGTAAAAATGTCGCGCAAAGAAAACTTCGCACCTTTTCCCTCTCCTCCCCCCCCCCCAAAAAAAAANGCCGTCCAGAATTTGTAACTTTGTTGAATGTTGTACAGCATTGGTTTTAGTAGTTAGCGTTCGCCTACTAATTCATGAGACTTAAAAGCCAAAATGACGTGAGACGATTTTACAATACAATGTAAGTCGCGCAAATGGGTGTGTCTACCTTTTCCCTCTCCCCCCCCCCCCCCAAAAAAAAAGAGAAACACATTGTAAAAAAAAAAAAAAAAATTAATTACGTTACGAAAAGTACGGAAGAAAGAAAATCCCCGGGGCTAATGTACATAAATATACTTTTCCGCTTTGCGAAAGCACCGTATGGATTAAAAAAAAAAAAAAAAAAAAACAAACAAAAAACAAGATGCGTCGTTAATATGCTATTGAAATATTGCGAACACATTTCCCGCACAACAGGCGCGTAATAACTAAAACAATAATAAATAACGCACCGAACTCGGGCAATAAATTACCATAAATTCCATAACAAAATAAATTGTAAAATATGTGTTTGCCATTATATATTATTATATATGTATGCATATATATATATATATATATATATATATATATATATACACGTATACGCACGTGCATACAGTCTGCGCCAATAACTGCAACGCGCACCCTCTCGAGCTCGCAATAAATCTGTCACACGCGTCACTACCGCGCGTTTCATCGCTGGCAAAAAAATGATTACTGCGAGCGAAGCGTTTTCGTGATAAATCCACCTCTCGATCCTTCGCACGAGCGACCCCCGACTGGCGATGGCCGTCTACTTTCCGCGCAACAGTACCGGAATACAACCGATACAATCCGGATTGAACGTTATTCGAATATCCGAGAGACTCGCGCACATCCATAGATCCGCCATCCGTAAATCCGCGACGGTAAGAGATTCTCCCGAAACCGACGACAGTGTCGACTCTTCTCGCTCGACACACACACACACTCGCACGCTCACTTGCTACGTCCGAGAAGCGTCCCTCTGTGGAATAGGTTTCTCTCTCTACAGTTTGCTCTCGCCCAACTGTGAGCACTTGTTTTTTTCGTAGCAAAGTTACTAGCGAGTGGTATGTTTTTTTTTTTGTTGTTTTAGAAAAAGTATCACAAAATTACTCTCTTTTGCGTCACGTGAGAAAGCAAGTTATGGCAATAATATTTTCTACGTTATATATAATCGATAGAAAGAAATCTGAATATTTATATCTGGAAATCGCGAAATCAGTTGACCTCGGAATATCACAGGTAAACAGAGTTAGGGTCAATCAGGAACTGTTGGCGAAACTTGGTGTGGTAAAGCGTAAATCAAACTTCTCGGGGGAGAGGGGGGGTAATTCAAGCTCGGCATAAATCAAACTCTCGATTCAATTGCTTTTGACGCTAATGTCAGGCGGCATCATTTTCGTTATCGCGACACGCCGCGAGACAAAATTTTGTCGCAATTTGTCGAGAGTGACTTATGGCAGATTTTGGCAGCGAACGTGATGTATCATGGTTCACACATGCTCCGAAACGTTCTACGTTAATTCTCCGAAAACACACGTCGCGCTCTAATTCATCGACAAAAATCGGTTATCCGTAGCGAGACGCGCACGGTTAATTAGCGCTTACACGAGAATTTGAGGAAACGGAGAAAAGGGAACGGTAGCAATCGCGAATATTTGCATATTGTCGAGGACGATGTGCAATTACGGTAATCCTGTCTCGGCAGTAGACCTTTAATTTTATGGGCGATTAATTTGGCGGGCGAATCCCCGCGATCGTGATCTCAGAACCGTGTTTCTTTTTCAGTCTATTTTTTTCTCCTGTTTCCTCATGTGGAGACTATGTCGCAAGAAAAACGGGAGAGCTTTTAAGCACTCGCGGAGAGTTGCCGTCCGAAAAAGATACGTTACTTGAGATAGTGCCGGCACGGCGGCGCGTTTTTCCACATTCGCTCTAACGAATCTACGACATCAGCATACCAAGTTTCGAAGCTTCATGTAAGGGGGGCTTCTGAAGAATCTACAAAAAACAAACACATCACTTTTTTTCCAATGTTTATTGTTTGTTTTGTAGCAATACGTTGTTTGCAAATCTTTCAAAACAGAAAAGTAAAACACGCGTGTCACTACGCTATGTTGCCGGTGCAATTTTCTCACGACTCTATAACCATAAAAAGCTGTTCTACTTAAAAGTAATTTCCTTTCAAGAAACGTTGCTGACCCCGTCGCTTTTTTCGAGCGGCGAGAAGAAAAGCGTTACGGCCGAAAGTTTGCTTTTTTACGGGGCAATGCCCTTCTCTCTCTCTCTTTCTCTCTCTCTCTCTTTCTCTCTCTCCCTCCCTCTCCCCCTCTCTCTCTCTCTCTCTGTCTTTCATACACACAGTCGGCCTTTCAGGACTATACTCGAAGCGGTCACTACGTGACCTTTAGAGCTCGTACGAAGCAAGAGTTACAGAACGTAGAGCGCGCGTGGACCAAAAGCCAGAGAAGGACCTTCCTCGCCGCTACATCAACCTCGATTACTCTTCTCTCCGCTCTTAACCTTCTTCCTCCCTCTGAGGCCACGACGTAGTCCTTTCGGAATTACGGCCAGAGACCTTTATGTCTCGATCCCTCTCCCCCGCGCTTCCGCGACAGAATAACAGATCGCACTCTTCCGGCCGCGGCTTCTCTCCATTTCCACCCATCAGGGGTGAAGACAATATTTTGACTGGTTTCTTCTCTCCTTTTACACTTCTTATGACGTTAACCACGTACGATGTACACAGGAAATTCGTTTCTTTTGTCACACACATAATATATGTGAGCACATGTAAAAGATTCAGCTTCGAGAGTTCAGTAACAAACATGATCCATTATAGAACAATAGTCAACCGACGAGCGTGGGTAAACATATTAATTAATTATTTTCGATGAATTTATTATCTTCGGAACGTTCGATGATTATCCTCAGAGAGATCGACCTTACACAGACTCGTTTAATAAATGCAATGTTTGTGAACAAATTGTTCACGTATAATATTCTCTTTATTTTTATTTAGTTTTTTTTGTAGCAAAATATAAAGCTGTTTCACTTGTAACTTTCTCTTTGTTCCAATATAGTTTATAATTGTTTTAAGAAAAGAAAAATTGTCTTATATTTAGATAAATAAATCCTGATTAATTTGCTTGATTTATGTAAATTTGTAAAAATTTTTTCTATCGTTGTCGTTTTGCTTAGCGCTGCAAAGCGCGTTTGACGAGCAGAAAATCGGGGAAATGTAAACGGGAAAGAACGCTTCTCGCCGGATATTCCGCCGATAATATCCGACTTTTCCGCGATTCGACGTCGCTTCGAGTTATTCCGATCCATTAATAGTAACGATAATTATTATAGCCGCTTTCGTCCTTTCGCGAAAGATCGATTATTCCCGCGACGTTAATTCCAGCTTTTTTCTTCATCGTTTTTTAATATCGATTATCGTCAGCCGGTCAACTCGGTCGGGAGAAAATTTTAAATGGTAGTAGTAACTCGATTACTCGATATAATCGAATCGCCCCGCGAGCTTTGTCAATTTGGAATCTAACAACTTTAGCATACTCCATGAAAAACGTGGTTCGAGCTCATACTCTAAATTCGTTTCGCTACAAATTTTTTGACAGAATCGGTAAAAATATATATCAGCGCGCATACGTACAAAGGGAAATACGTATGCCGGTGATAGGTAGTAGCAGAAGAGACAATAAAGTGTATAGAAAAAAAATTAAAAAAAAAATAACTTTGCAACACTTCGAAATATATAACTCCCCTTGTTGAAATTAAACCAGTAGGTAGTAATTGATTAATTTTGGTTGCAAAGTTCGCTAGACAATAAACTATTGCATTTATTGATTAGTTCGCGTGTAAATACACGTTGTAACTCATCCTCTTTTCAGAAGAGCGCTCGCAATATGATTTTGAAGTTATTTTTGTAATCCTGTTGTATCGGCTTTTTCTTCAAAATCCATTTTGTTCTGATCATCTATTTATTTACTTTCTTCCTGTGTGTATGTGTGTGTGTGTATGTATATATTATACGTATAATATATATATATATACATAGATTTTTCCCGTAAACACATCGCATATAACACACGCATTTGATGGCGTGTAAAAATCATTTTTACGACGTCGTGTCGCGAACAAACTTTATGAAGCTGTCACGCAACAGCAAAGATGCTATAATTAAATCGAGATATTCTACGGTTATGCAGTTTGATATAGGTTGTGCGCATTTATACGGCGGCGATAGAAGTCCGGATCGGAATGTATGTTCGATTTTATGTCCGTGCCGGATTTACGAGTACAATTCGCCGAATAAAACGCTGGATTTCGCCTTGTTCCTCCATTAATGAGTCTGTTAGGTGCCATGAACGTTGCTCGCTCTTGTAACCGTAGCCGCGAAAAGCCATCGAAAATACAGTATTTCAATAAAAAAAAAAAAAAAAAAAAAAAAAAAAAGAACAACGTTCTCTCTGCTCAAACATAGATACGCGAACGATAAATAACACGGCGAGAACAACAAAAACCTGAAAAAAAAAAAAAAAAAAAAACAGATGGAAACTACGATTTATTTCTAAAGAAGAAATAAAAGTCGGTAATGTTGAATTGTAAAAAGAATGTATAAAAAAGCGAGCGTACAAACTAGACGTAGAAAATTATAAACATTTTTCGAAACTTTTCATTTGGTACACGAAAAAAAAAGTTTTGCTACTATACGGCTGGCAAGAAAAATGTGTTCTGTCTATAACATTGTTGTTTCAAAAGCACTTTGTTGTTGGCACAACAACAAAACATTTTGTTGGCAAAACAAAAATCGCAGACTGAGCAAATTTTTCTGGCCGACCAACATAGTCCCTACTAATTCCTCGCTACTCTAACAAATCTTTTTTTTTTTTCCGTGATATTTCTTGCATACAAGCATTCAGATGCATTTCAGACGCGGTCTCGCGCGCGCGTTGTTGCGCATATAGAAGGGGAGGGAGGAGGAAAATAAATGGACACACGTCGGAGATTTTAATCGATGAACACAAACTCTTAGTTCAACAGAACGAGACACTACCTTTATTACAACAATGAAGAAGAGTGTTAACCACGTGCGCGCGTAGAGAGGTGGTGGTTCCCAGGACGCGTCATAATTCTTAATCACGATATCACGCGGTGGCGGGTCTGGTCTGCGGTTAATTAAAACAGCGACCGTCTCGGTTCTACCCGAGCCCGGCCTTGAAATTAACACGGCAGTTTACGGTCCGTGTTTACTTCGCGTTTGCGTCCCAAGTTTGCATATTCCCCATTACGTAGCCTGTGTGTACGTACGCCTGTAACTCGTCCCCGCGACGAGTGCGCACGTATGTGAGCTCGCGCGCGCGATAGCTCACGGGAGATCTCCCGTAGGAGATCCGAGATATTGGTCCTGCAATAGGGTAGTTACGTAGCGCGTTGTTTAAGGGCCCGCTAAAGGAAACAGTCAACTAAAAGAGCCAGTTTGCGGAGAGAGAAAGAGCGAGAGACCTGATACACAAGTTCCGGCTTAGGGACGAATTAATTACTGATAAGATGCGAGCGCGACACGAGACATGCATTATACTTATACGCGGACATTAACCTCCCGTCCTACTTTCCAAGTATCAGTTTTGAAGTGCTGAAACACAAGGCGAGACTTTGAAATTTACTACACGCGGATATATACACGCTCTCTCGCAACGAGAGAAAAAGACGAAAAAAAATTTTTCTCGCGATTAAAAGAGAAGAGAGAAACGTAACATAAGTCGTCGTTGTAAACACGCGCACAATTTTTACAATATACTTTGTACGTCTTTCGAAAGGAAGAGAGAGATTCGCGTAGGATATATTAAACGAAGAATATTCAAATATAAGATTTATGAAAACCACCCGCCAGAATCTCGAAGCGAGTTGTACTCTAATCTTTCGACGACTTTAAGCGAGAGAGAGAGAAGTTCTCCAAAGTTTCTTATCAGTGCGCGCAAGAGATATATTCTTCGGTATCCGTCTATTGGGTCCCTCCGCGTTAGTCGCGGATAAAACAATATTCCTTATCACGAGAAGAGAAGTTTGTAGAAAGAAAATCATCGCAGCTGTCCGCGAGATAGCATATCGCGCATTAAAACAGTTTAGATATTAAGAAGTTTGTTTTCTCTCTCGTGGATTTTCAATATTTTATTTATTTAATTTTTTGAGAGACGCGACTTCGAAAAGATACTACGTGGTCATAAATATATAACATATAGCGATATAAATCTTAATCTTCCTATATATACCCGTGTCATTTAGCGTGACACTTTTCCCGCGCGCGATGTCATCACAGATGGACGTTTGTCTCGAGAATTGTGTCAATTTATTTGATCGAAACAAAAATTCGTCAGAAAATAATCTTATTGACATTTTTAGTCTTTTATATCACAAGTTTTCAAAAAATAAAAATATATATGTAAAATAAAATAAACCTTTTGTCGGTTTGTGTGAGACCAATGCGCTGATATAGTTAAAAATAGAATTAAATTTTAAGTTAAAAATATAACAAAATTTTGTAATGTAATAATTTATTACCTTCTTTCTCACTTATGTTACGTTTGAAATGCGAAAAACTGTAATTATGTTTGAGATAAGAGTATAATTTTAATTATACTCCTATGACGTAATATCCATCTTTCGTGTGTAAATTCTAATTGAACGTGTTTCCGTTCGCGAACACCGCTCGTGTCCGCAAATATAAATTTATACGCGTAGGCAAACAGAAATTCTATTTAACGCGTCGTATTCTAATTTAAATATTTAAGGAACTTTAATTCGCGCGTAAATGCGCGCTCAGTGTTGGGTTCATTAGCTTCTTTTTGTTTAGAAACGACGACATCACTACCGCGCATCACGAAATGGCACTTATTCAGAACGCGTGTGGCGCGGCGAGGACGGGACGTACGTTTGAGATTCAACGCGAAAGTTTCGTGACGTGGTTTTTCGCCTTTTACGCGGTCAAACCCGCTCGCACGTCAGCGTTTCTCGCGACGGTATGTGTGTGCGTGTGACGTATGCACCAAGCGCGAAACTAAGTTGTCGCCTGTGAAAAAATCTGCGGCACGACGGCGCCGCCTCGCGCAAAACAATTGTTTGCTTTTGCAATTAACGCTCGGTCGCCTACGCAGTTTTACGCAGATCCGCACTGGTGGAACTACCGGTCGACGTCGCGAAATGCATATGGAGCCGCGCACACATTGGTGTCCTAAACCACGCGTAACTTCCAGGCGAACGGTCGCGCCACGCGACTCGGACTATATTTTTGATGAACACGCGATGCTTTCACGCGTTTTCCCTATTTCCGCGATTCTATTGCCAAAAAATCTCATCGCTATTTCATTCAGCACAAGCATCGGTGCTGAAATAAAAACAAATAAAAAACAAAAACAATAAATGTTCAATTTATATTTTATCTCTCTCGCGCACGATGAATAAATTTATTGTCCGAAAAATATCTTCTCAACGAAGTAATTTCTTCTCTGTTCATTCTCTCATTCGGTTTTTCGGCTGTATCGCCGCGCGTGAAAAATTCTATTGTCTCCGCGCATAGATGTTGCACATGTGCGCAAGATTTGTATCCACGTTGCCGGGAAACATTTGATAACGAGATCACAACGCAGACTGGGATATGAGACGAAACGCAGCATTTTGCAGCCACGATCATGGATATCCCTGTATCCTTCCTCGGCTTCGCGTCACCGGGATCCCTGCATAATGCCGTAGCAAGCTCGACACACTGGGCTGTTATGCAGTCCATCTCGTAACGGACAACGACCCCAGTGCATTTCTCGATGTGCAACTTTGCCTCCGCCCGTTATTGCGCGTTATATCCGACTGTCCGAGTGTTTCGCGAGAGAAGATACTGCTCTGTGTGTGTGTGTGTGTATGTGTGTGTGTGTGTGTGTGTGCAAGGATTGTATAGTTGAAACAAAACGAATGTATATTATTTAATACGAAATTTTGAACAAAAGGATATTATTTCACAGCTCAGTGATCAGTGCACAGCTGTAATAAGTTGAACATGTATCTTTTTCTATGCGCTTTCTATATATGTACTGTAATAAATATTGAAAATTTTTAATATGTAAGGTTTTTTAATAATGTGTTAATTATTCGAGCAAATATGTAAATAATTTTATTTTTGTAATTTTCTATTAACCTTCTTTTTGTAAAATTACTTACTCCCACACACACACACACACATTGTATGGAGAAAGATTGCTTGTATTAAATGTAGATCTCTTTGTTATCGACTATGGCGATAAGCCATTTTCTTCTTGGCTGTAAGAAGGTATATATCTACACTGTTATCATCTGTCGTTATGCAATTTCTATTATCTACTAGAGATACAAAATGTAAATTTGTTATAAAAATGTTTTTCTCTTTTACCTCTTATTTCAGAATAAGTAAATAATCTTAGGTAAAAAGTATAGTATAATAAAACAAGTTTTATGTTTTAATAAGTACGAAAACTTCAATGTATGATGGAAAATAGCCAGTAAAAGCGAGATTGTTACTTGTATATTCTTGTTTGGTTTTCGAATTTGTTTATTTGCTGCAGACCATTATTTTGATTTTTTTTTAATGCAAAAAAATTAAAGATAATCAGAAGTCTGAACTTTGTTCAAAAAGCAAACAAGAATACACACTAACAATCGCACTTTGCTCTCGTTAACTCATGATAGGTTTGCACATTAAATAAAAAATCGATTATAGATACTGGCTTTAATCTTCAGTTAAAACTGTTCTTTATCTATGTATTTATTTTACATCAAACATTGATACACAGTCACGATAAAATTCGGAATTCCCAGAATACTTCAAAGATAATTCTTTCATTGTGATAATCATAAACTCTCCTTTCCTTATGATAAATTATTGTTTTCTACTGTAATAATTGTTTTCTACTTTCTTTTGCACTATGTGGTATTTTATATATCTGTATTTTTTTATACTAATAAGAAAAAAAAGTGGTGAATTTCAAATTACTTTTTTTGTTAAAAAATATATCGAAGTTATTTTTTTGGAAAAAAAATAATATATACATGTAATATAAGTCTGTTATTAAAAAAAAAACAAATCTTCAATAATTTAAAGAGTTTATTACAAACAAGTATAACAAATTAATTATAAAATCCATTGTAATTCTATCGTAAATGATCTTATACGAGATTGTTAAAAGAGATATACTCTGTAATTTTAATAATTACTATTTTTTATAATTATTATTTTAATTACTGTTAATGCTGTGGAAGAATTATTTAACAATTTACGGAATATTTTATAATTTTCCAAGTTTCTAAATTTAAGTTTACAAATTCAGTTTTATTAATAGTGATTTTGTGACAAATAAAGTAGCGATTGTGTAAAGCTGGAACCTCTTATCAATAAGATAAAACTCATTCTGACATTACTGTGCAGTCGCAATACTCAGTCTCCGATCACGGTAATGTTTATCGTAGACACGTGCTACGATAATATTTCCATCGCGTTATCACGTATTCCACTCGCGAGATACACGATCGAGGGGCCGATGTGCACACGTGTATTTGTCACTTGTCGCACGTGTTGAGCGACAATCACGAGATGAGAGCCTAACTTACACTAGGGGCTCGAGATTAATCACAAGTTTGGAAACGACAAATCTTTGTATTACGTTGCTCAAGTAGAGCAGATAGAATATCTGATAATATTGTAATTACCATGTTGGTATCAAACTCGTATAATACCTATCGGGTAAAACTGTTTGCACGGGATTTTGTCGTTCGCAAAATCCACCGCTCGTTGCACAATCTGAAGAAAACATGCGTCAATCGCGACATTTTGCAAGAAATGTTAGCTTTCAACTGAAATTTAAAAAATTTGTTAAACAAATGTCTAAAGTTGAAACGCAGTTTTGCGTGTTTTCTTTCGCAATTTTTTATTATTCACTTATTATCTTTTTTATTGTTCACTTATTATCTTTTATTATCTCTTTTGACACACGCGAAGATTTTACGTAACACCATTAGTTCTAAGTGACGATATAATATGGTCTTTAAAACGGTCGTTTTTTTATATTACACGAGATATAATGGTTCTTTAAACTTGCGGTTTAGAAAAGATTTTCCGTGATTTTTCTCAATACACGCGACAAAACAGTAACGCGCTGCACATCTTTTGGCGCAACTGTCTTAAATCTACGAATACGTGCACCAGCACAAACCGCGAGTTTATCTGATATTAGAATTAACTCTCGCGATTATATACGAATTTGCGCATTAATATAACAAGTTGTTTTTTGGTCATCAGTTGCATAAATTTTCATCGCAGCAAGTTGTACGAATTATATAAATAAAGTCAACTAGGATTTAACGATAATTTTTACAATAGATCTGTTTACAATTCATTTATTATACTTTTGTAATAAACTCTTTAAATTAGAGAAAATTTGTTTTACAAAATAAAATATTTATTATCAACATATATACATTTTTTAAAAATAATATTTATATTTTTTAATGGAAAAGAAATTTATCACTTTTCTTTCTTAGTAGACAAAATACAAAGCACGAGTTAAATCAAAATGTTATGTAAATAATAACTGAATACTATTTCAAATGTAAAAAAGCTAAGATATATTACGCACACAAACGACATGTAGTTTGCTACGTCAAAACAAAAAAAAACACTCTAATATAAAACAGAAAAGAAGACAGTGACTTTCTTTTTATTAACGTCCGTCTCGAGGCATAGAAAAAAAAAAAAAATTTCCCTGAACGAGGTTCCGGGCGCATGAATTAAGCAGTCCACGAATCACGAACGTAAGATGAAATGACACAGAGCCAGTCAATTACGGTTAGATTAGTAATACACGAGGGGGATTCCTCCCCTCTCTTTTTCCGCGCGGTACCCAGTGTCCCTTGCACGCTTCGCCACCTCGTGCACGCATAATCCGCTACGGCCTTTGAAACGCTATATAAAGTGACAAAGCTGGCTCGCTGCTGACGGGCTTGCTCTGGCATCTCTCGCTCCGGCTTTAAACTCGCGCTTTCCGGCCGCGTCGCGCAATTCGAAAAGAAATCTCAGTTGTCTACGTTATTGTCATTTGTCGTATCGGTGGCCGATCGACTGGAGAAGCGTTAACGCGATTACGCGGCTCAATTTAAAGAACGCCATCTGTTTTTCATTCCGAATTAATTTTATTCCGAGAATGTCGCACTTTAAGACGCGTTGCGCTCAGACACCGTTCAATTGACAGCAATTCGACAGACACACACCGATCAAGTTGACACCACGTCACGGTGCTTTTCACGTCCCTTCTTACTTAACACCTCAGGTAGGTATAACTTTTGTTATACAGTTTGCTACACCTATTTGTTGCAAGTAAGATTAAACTTGTCTTGCACTTCGGGGTGTGCGAAGACGAAACACGTGCGAACAATCAGTTTGCGGATGCTGAAGACGCGCTCGGTTAGAAATTGGGTCAACCAGCGACCCCGTTCGTATGTACACGCTAATATCGTGTAGTAGACGCGTATTGCATATATATTCCTAGTGTGCGTTCAAAACAAACTTCTGCATTGTGATATTATAAGATATATTTCTCTCAAGTGACACAAATGCGTTAAGAGTTATCGATATTATAACTAAAAGAGCACACACACACACACACACGTAATAAAAAATATAGTACTCGAAATTATAATTATGTGGATGTATACGTGTGTCTTTAAATCGATGCATTGGGTTAAGTATATTGCACTTATAAAGAACAACTTCTAAAAAATCTAAACGTCATTTGAAAGAAAAATTCAAAGTATTAATTAAAAAACGATTATAATCGTAATTTTATTACGATAATAAAAAAAAGTTATGTATAAAATAAACGAGTATTTAATATAAATTTAATGTTATGTGCGTGCAGAGAGTGTAATTTTACGCTCTTACACGCGCTTATAACGTTCGACTTGTACAACACTCTGTAAACTCGCTTTGAGTTTCAATAACAAGCGCACACCTTGTTCTTTTTGAATCGTCGCTTATTACAAGATAATTACACGCAACAAGAAATTATCGTATAATTACATTAAATTGTACACTGTCGTAACCAACCAATTTTCGAATATCAAAGCACATCAATGAGAACACTTTGCAAACAAGTTACGGAGTTACGTACGAAACAGTTGTTGATTTTTCTTCAAGAAGGAAAAACAGAAAATATTTATACACCCGCGCTATATTAACAATCGTATTTATTTTATGCAAATAAACGTAAACGTGGCGACAGATGTCGTCTGTGCAAAACAAGATTTCCTGACGTCAGTAGGAAGCGCATTTTGTGTGTGTGCTTCGTAATAAATTTTATTATATAATAAATTTTATAATTTTATTAAATTTTATTATAATTTTATTAACTTGACGAATTGATCTCTATAAAACTCCCCTTTGCCACGTATAATAGTCGCTTAAATGCAAAGCTAATGGCGCGTCAGATTAGGAACGGCTGATCGCACTGGTTCGAGCCACGATTTATGTAATATCAATAAATGCGAATAACGGTTAAAGAACAACGAAAATATAAAAGCGAAGCGTGCGATAAAAAATTTGAAAACGACCGTTTCTTTGCAAGAGAGTCTGAAATAAATATGTGACACATGTGTGTTGCACGCAATACGTGAAATACTGCAAAATATGACGTGATTTTACAATCGATATTTCGTGACATTTACGAAACTTTATTGCACATTATCGCAAAAAGTTTTTCCATAAAAACGAAAGTTAATCTTTGAGTTCGCGTTTGATCCTGCACGCGCAGCAGTTGTCGAAGCGCGTCCGAAGGTTAATTTATGTCATGAGTCATCCTCTTTTCACCGATTTTCATATATTTTTCGATTTTATACGCGTTTTTTCTACGTCTATCCTTAAATCTTCAACTTCTTCTGTGTTTCTCATCATTTTCTCTTTTTAATTGCCTGATAGTCTGATTATTTTCATGGTTTAAGGTCAACAGCTATTTGTTTTTCTTATCTATGAATTGTTTTTATCTTATTTTTTTCTTATTTCCTGCCTCGTTTGAGCACAAGTTTCTTGGGAATTTTTTTTATCTTATTTCTTTCTTGTTTCCTGCTTGTTTCTAATCAAAAAAGACATCATAAATCATGAAAATAATCAGACTGCCTGCAACCAAAAAGAAAAAAATGATAGGAAACACAGAAGAAGTTGAAGATTTAAGGATTTCCTTCTGATTAGAAACGAGCAGGAAATAAGAAAATTCTGAAACGCTCTTACGTTCTGTGTTCTACGATCGTCGTCTGAGTACAAGTTTCTTGGGAATTCGGGAGTCTGCGAACACGCACACGCGCGCGTCGCGCTTACGACTATTGAACATGTTGAAGTCACGATTATAATATTTTTAATTCGTCTTGATCCTCGATCGACCCTTGTAAATTCTCGAGTGAGTGCGCTCACGACTATTGAAAATGTTCAAGTCATGATTGTAGTATTTCTGATCCATCTTGATCTCACCGACTCTCTTGTAAGATCTTGAGTGAGTGGTTCAAGATAAAAAGTACTCAAATAGTAGTGAGTAAATAATAGAATCTACCGATAATCGATACTCTGCTACGATACAAAACCGTAGACTTATTTTTAAAACTTCAAAGATATAAAGATACTAAAATACTGTGTAGGCATATACTGTGTTCTCTCGCAAAATATGCGATAAATGATAGTATAAATGTTTCAATCTAAAATAAATGAGAGAAAACAGTTTTTTTTTTTTTTTTTTAACAAAAAGAAGTATAAGACAATCGCGGGATAACGAAATCAGTGAGGAAACGTTAGTCTGCAAGAGATCGTAAAGTTTCCGGGGTGAAAGGGAAGGAGGAAAGGTTGAGATAGGAAACAAAAAGATAATAATTAAAAAAATCAGAGTAGTTCCATTTGCAATCTCGAGATAATCGATCAATACACAGAAATCCTCCGGACGTACATCGGACTTTTTAATCTCTCCCGACTTCATTTAATCAAATTATCTTACACATCTGTTCTCCTCTTAACCGAGTGAATCTCGACTAATCTTACACGTAATAATAGGTTATTTGTTTAATATGTTGCAGGAAAAAATATTTACAATGAAGCGCTGCGTCTTGTTGCTTTGTGTTGCGGCGGTTCTTCAAGATTCTGACGCTTTACGTCAAGGATCTACGGAGTATGAAGGTCTAACAATAATATAATTTGTATTATATAATTTAGTATTAAATTAAATAGTATAATTTTTTTATGTAAACACACTAAAATTGATTAAAATTCCAGTTTGCATAACAGAGATTAATATTTCATGTTTTTATAATTTTTTTACACATTGTACTGTGTCATTTGTTATGATAGTAAAATTTTATCGATTTCTATTTCTGAAGTTCTTCAAATCTCTTAAAGAAAGCAGTTGCTCTCGCTGCTCTCAAATCTCCTCTGAACAAATATGTTTTATCACAGACTGTCAATAAAATATGTGTGTTCTGTCCTTGGTGCAAATATCGATATTTGTCACTTATTGTTGACATCAGATATATAAAATATTTTTTTGTAAAATATTTTTGCAAATCATTTTTCGAGATAACGATTTCTTTGTTATCAATAAAACAAATTATCAAAAAAGTTACCAAAAACAAAAAATCTGAAAACAAAATAATGATAAATGTAACTTTGCTAAATCTGCAAAATTTTTATTTATATCACAATAACGGATTTTGTTAATAAAACAATACGCTAATACAATACTTGAATTTCGTCGCTTCGCGACAATCAGAATGATTTAGATTTCCAAATCTGCTTTATTTATTTCAAATTTATTTTAAATAATGTTATTTATTTATTTGTTGAAAGTTTAACAAACTTCTATACAATGACAATGCTAAAAATAACGTCGTAAATGCTTTCTCATCACAACTTCGATTGAGTAATTTATCTCACATTGAGAAGAAAAACATAGATAATGTAAAGAAAGATAACAAATCATCTGAGACATCATGAGCAAGAGAGTTGAACAATTCAAGAAATTTGCTGGTCTATTTAAAGTGTCTCTCTGACATCTTTACAATTAGTTTTCGAGCTTTGGTGTGTTGTTTAATTACGTCTCAATGTGACGTATACTGTTCCTTGCCAACGAGGCGAAACTCTGATCTCTCATCAGATATGTCCTTCTGGCTGAAGTCTGGACAAGAAACCTTGCACAAGATTCTGGCGCATCAGAACAACGTAAATCGTGCCAAGAACGTGATCATTTTCATCGGCGACGGTATGGGCCTGTCCACTATCACGTCCGGCCGTATCTACGTAGGTCAGCTCAATGGCCAGGCCGGTGAAGAATACCAACTTGCGTTCGAGAAGTTCCCCAACACCGGTCTCGCCAAGGTAGATTACATATAAATTTAAATTTCGATATCGATCGCGTCTGTAATCTCAACGGTGGTCTCGCGCGTGACGATATCGAGAAATCCTGTCACGTTAAGCCGCTTAATTCGCGCGCGCCTTTGATAAGAACGACGCGCGTTTAATACCTTCAACGAGAAAATACAACAAACGCGCGGCGTTCGCACATTTTACAATTAATTCTCTTGTCGATCTTATAATCGCTCGTCAAATACGAGAATTCGTCATCTGTCTCGATTTATCGTACATTTATAACAGTAACGACGTGATTGCAACACTGACTATATTACCGGAAGCACGAGCGTGTACATACGGGGTGTCTCAAAACTATATCAAAAGATACGTGATGATTTATAACAGAGTTTTGTAATTTCTATTGTTTGCGCGCTGTTTGTTTTTTACTTGTAATATTTAAATAAACTATTATAATCTCATTATTTGTTTTTGCTTGGAAATATGTTATCAATATTTTTTTTCCAACAGTTTTGTATAACATGTTATGTACACGTTGATAAAAGACCACACTTCAGAAATTTGATCGCGCGATATTCATTATCGAGGAAATCAAACTTCCGTTGCAAATAAATTTATCAAGATTAAAATATTGAGCACAAATATGATTGGCGAGATATCATTGCGATTATTATTGTATTCTTATTTTCAGACCTACAATGTAGATAAACAAGTGCCCGACTCCGCGGGGACAGCCACCGCTATATTTTCCGGCGTCAAGTGCCGATACAAGGTCATTGGATTAGACGCCAAAGCTGAAACATCAAAGTGTGATAAGAAGATCAATGAAGGTAGCACGCTGACAACAGTGGCCGATTGGGCGCAACAATCCGGCAAAGACACAGGTGAAAACTTCGATTTGTCTTCGAGTGTTTATTTGACAAATAACTTATAGTTATGTGTCTTTTTTAAACGGCGACATTACACCTTGACATATATATTATATACACTTCCGATTTGAATATCTCGTAATTTCTTACTCGAAAGACACAGAAAACCGATTCTGATGAGACAAATTAGGTTTCAAGACTATTTCACGCATCGTCGATTGTTATCGGTCGATTAGATAAAACGATTACGAGAAGCTTTTACAGGGTGAGGCGAAGCGAAATGGTCAATTACACAAATGTTTTCCTGTTCTAAATTCCGTTTTTCTAATTATCTAAATTCCGAAAAACACTCAAATTGTGACAATGCGACAATTAAAAATAGAGAAAACTTGATATTTTTAAACACACAGCTAAAAAAATGTTAAAAGGACATTGTTTTAGAAGTGTGTGTGTGTAAATATATCCGCGCTCTCTCTCTCTCTCACGTGATAAAACGCGAGTTATCAACCCCGTAGGTAGAGAACGCGTGTCACGCACGATCGGCTATTTCATTAACGTAAAGTGTTGGTACCGGAGCGGACCTTGTTGAAGTTTATATACAGTGAAAGTCTGTTCAATAAACGCGCGAGGAGGTCATGAGCCGACCTTCCACCTTGTCGAGGACAATCCAGTCAGACGTGACTGATTTCTACTGAAAAAAAAAAATAACAGAAGCTTTTTACACGACATGTTCTGACTTGTCGATTAGTATTTTACACATTCGTTTCCTAGTGCACCTTGGCCGAGCGCCAAGGTGCTCATTTCACGCGGACGACTTAGCACAAGAACACCTTTTATTTATAAACGCGCAATGAATCATAACGTGATATGATATTTTATGAATTTAATATTTTATTTTGCATTCTATTTTACGCAAAACACATTATACGTGTGTGTGTGTGTGTAAAAAGCTTCAAAAATGATTGTTTACAAAAACGGTTTAACGTGCGGTTATTAAAATTTGAATTTTTATTTATTGCGCTTTTTTTATATTCTGACTAACAACAGCTCGACATTTCGCGCATAATTTTGTGCGTCTGATCGACAGGATTTGTCACTACCACACGTGTCACTCACGCTACTCCCGCGGCACTTTATGCGCACGTCAACCATCGGGATTGGGAATGCGATTCTAAGATACCAAAAGATCAGAAAAATTGCACTAAGGATATCGCAAGGCAACTCATAGAGGATAAACCGGGAAATCAGTTTAAGGTAGCTGATCGTATTATTATATATTACACGGAATAATTTCAAGATACGTAAAATTTTACAAGTGCAGAATAAGAGTTGTCGCGAACACAAAACTATAATTTTCTACTTGAAAATTAATTATTAATTATATATATATATTATTACACTAATTAATAAATTACGTTATTTATACTAAACTGCCTCCAACTGCAGTCAAAAATTAATTTTTATTAGTTTTTGGCCGTTATTTGAATTAAAATTAATTATATTTGCAATGAAAAAAAAAACATCCGGTAATATGTCGTTTCGTTCGATATTATTTGAAGACATGAAATATATTTTATCGATATCTATTGGAAAGGTTATCATGGGCGGTGGCGCGCAATGTTTGGGCGCGCAAGTGAATCCAGTCGACGCCGAGGTTTGTTCGCGAGAAGACGGCAGAAATTTGGTGGAAGAATGGCAAGCGAGTCATCCCGAAGGAATAGCCGTCACCAACTTGCAGGATCTCATGTCCATCGACATCGGCAACACGTCGCAGATTTTCGGTGTTTTCTCGCCCGATCACTTGCCCTATCACGCTGTTAAGACTCCCGAAATACCCTCACTCATGAATATGACAACGCAAGCGATAAGACTGCTGAAGAAGAACAAAAACGGATTCCTGCTGATGGTTAGTAGTCACGTGATCGAATGAAACGATTATGCGAATATTTATTTCGTCGCGGATGCAAATCGGATATTTAGAATCAAACGTGATAAGTTTCTAATTCAAACACTTAGTTGCTAATCGTTATTTCGTGAAAAAAAAAACGGTAGAGCAGAGGAAAGGATTTGAACGCCGTATAGAAGTTTATTATTAAAGATAATAATGATGCGCGTAAAGTAGGTAAAACGTTAAAGTAGGTAAATCGAGACTACATGTTGAAGGGAATCCTGCCGGCAGTGTTACTCGACTCTAATGCAATTTCCATGCAAATTGCGCGATTTTCGAGTAACGCGATACGCGACACGTATTCTTGGAATTTCATCTTTTCAAATGTCTGTCAAGGTTGCGCGCCACTTAAACGCATGATTCCGCGCATAATTCGGAAACGTTGTATGCAAATTTTTGAGTGAACCAGAGACTAGACGTGAAAAAAAAAAAAAATCGTCGAATCTCGGAGAGCACGGAAGAAACCTGACAATCCGAAGATTGCAGATATGCGATGACACGTGCTTTTTAATCTGTTCAGGTTGAAAGTGGCAAAATTGACTTGGCCCATCACGGCAATTGGGCGAAACTGGCTCTTCGCGAATTGTACGAGCTCGAACAGGCGGTCAAAGCGGCTCTTCGACTGGTGAATTTGGAAGAGACGTTAATTATCGTAACGGCTGATCACTCGCACTCGTTCACGTTGAACGGATATCCAACGAGAGGCAACGACATTCTCGGCTTCGCCAACAAGGATAACAAAAAGTTCTACGAAACGCTCACCTACGCCAACGGGCCCGGATTTTTCTATCATCGAAAAAATGACAGCGCGAACGTTAACGAGACCTGGAGAAAAGTCGAGGAAGATCAGACTCGTGACGAACCTTTCTACAGAAATTTTGCCGGTATCTACCTCAAAGATGAGACTCACGGTGGAGAAGACGTCGGGGTTTATGCTATCGGTAAGATAAGCGATAAGTCTTTGACTAAAATAAATCATTGATTGCTTGATTTCGCAAATAATAAAGATTTTAGTGAAATAATTACAAATTGATGATTTTGTTCACAGGGCCCTATGCGCATTTGTTCCGAGGTACTTTTGAACAGAATTACATCGCTCACGCCGTGGCGTATGCGGCATGTTTCAAAGACTGGCCGTCCCACTGTGACAAGTCTTATCATCGTTACTTTTACAGCGTTAACGCGCCGGGAAACTACAAAGTTAGTTCCGCGGTACAAAATACCGCATCGTTCGCGACTTTCACGGTCTTCATATTGGCAATGATGTTCACACGGCTCTGATAAACGACGTATCTTTTTTCACAGCCAAACGAACGAATGATATTAAACGTCGGAAAACAACAATTTATTTAATAAATTGACTACAAGTACAAATAGATTTTACCAAATAGACATTTTTGTCTTCTTTTCGCTTTGTACATATTTTCCGAAACGGATTTGTTTCCATTACAGGGAATCCAACAATATGACGCGATGTATTTTCTTTTTACTCCGTACGTATAGAGAAATTTCTTTAGATTTAACAAATATAATTTGTTTAATTCATTATTCCACATTGAAACAGTCCAATTATCTGATCTTCGAATCAAACAATACGTCAGTTGTGATCGAATATTGTATACGATTTTTTTGTTTATTCAATTACCACGAGCTCTTTTGTTTTATAGAAATAATATATTATACTTAATGTCTTTATAAATTATTCCTCACACACTTGAATAACACACAGGATGGCGTTGCATCATGTAAAAACTACATACACGCGTGTATAATTTTGCATAATGCAACACTCGGAGAACTCAACAAACACAATTATGACTAAAATAATATTTCTCGCATAAGTTCTTTGTACACGTGAATAACAAGATGATCTTTTTTTTTTCTTTTATTACTGTGACAACAATGATGTATATTTTCAAAACATGCAGAAACTTGAAAGACATTTGCCGTAAACACACATTTTATTAAAATAGTATTACTAATAGAATTTACCAGCTGTGTACATATTTCTACAACACACGTCATTATTTCTTGAAAATAAATATTTGCAATACTGCCGTTAAATTACGACGGAATTAAACATTCCGCGTATGTACGTTTTTCCAGAGTTTCACAAAACAGTTGAGAATACAAAAATGTAATATTCGAAAATTTAAGAAACCTAAATGCAGTATTTCTCGGATAAAAGTTCTCGGAGCGAGGCAATTAACAGAGAGAGGTCAGATAGTGTACATACTTTTCTGGAAAATAGGCCATAAATTTACTTGACCGCTCGGAACGAACGAACACGAAAAAGACGAACGCGAGCGTGACAAAACAAACGACTTGTACGTGGCTTTTTTTTGTAGTAGAGAAGAGGAATATAGACGGGACCGCTATCCGGAAAATACTCCGAAAGAAATAGTTTTATGTACTTTGATATGTTACTTACACAAACATAAATCTGTGTATATATTTATATATACCTTAGCACATTATATTATACACAAAGTACAATATAATTTTATTAAAAAATGACACGAAACATACTTTTGGTCCGAATGCTTTAATCGTGCGTTCTTATATATATAATTTATAACATAATTGTAATTAAAACAAAAGTTCCTCGTTATATATGTCACATTTTCATAAACTTCATGTCATTGCGTAGACACATATAAATTATGTAAATATTTTAATGCGAATAAATTACTTATGTTATTGATGTTACGTCACAATCTCTTTAATATAAAAAAAAAAAAAACAAATAAAATAGAAACTACAAACAAATTTATGTCACGTAGATTCTAAAGCAGCACTCTTTACTTTTATACAGTCTTTTTTCCATTTTTTTTTTTGCAAATAGTTGGATTACATAAAAAAGCAAGTCTTTGTTTAAAATTATGAGTAAAATGCGAATTACGGTAGTTATCGCGTAGAATCGATTTCTTGCCAACTCTTTCAAATTTGAACCACGTATTAAGCTTAAAAGGCTTTGCAAGCGTTCGTGAAGTTTCTAAATGTTTGACCGTTCCCCAAAGTTGAGACAATTGCAATTATAAATGACACTTTTTACATGTGTTATATGCGTAAACCCATTCAAAAAGGCACATTTTAAACTCTAGCTGTCAAACTACATTTGCGACATTGATAAAAAAAAAACTAGAATGCGGTAGATTAGATTATAAGAATATTATAAAAAAAAGTTTTAGAATTATTGGCCGTCTAGTTGTCGAAATAAAGTCGCGGAAAGATGATAATATTTCTCGATACACACACAAGGCATAGTTAGGCGAGTAGCAGCGGCAACAATGTCGCCTCTCGCACAAGGTACTTAGATCTTGACACACCGTGTTTTTCTTGCCTCTGTCATACTCAAAATTGTGTTTAAGCGTTTTTTTTTTAGTATTTGTATTAAAATAGAGAAGTCATTTTAGTAGTTTCGTTTGACAGCTAAGCAAACCGACAGATTTGATTAAACGCGCGCGAAACGTTTTCAGAACTGAATTGATTACTAAATCTTACTAAATCGTTACTAAAAGTTTACCGCGTTAGCAACAAGAAATAAAATTAATAAAGAAACTTAAGGTTCTCTTGAAGCAACAACTAAGAAATGAATAAAAATAAGATTACACGAGCCGCTTTGCAGGATGTTATGCTGAAATGTTCTATTATATATATGTATACATATATATATGTTCACATGTAAATTTTTTCACGTGTTTTTTGAATTGAAATTTCAATTCTTAAAATCATACAGTATGCTATACTTGCATCTCATGTACGAGTGTTGCGAAGAATGTCTCCAAGTGCCTCGGTAGCCTAACAGGGAAGGCGACGGCCCGGAAAGCCGGAGATTCCAGGTTCGACTCCTGGCTGAGAAGTATTTTTTCGCAATATTTTAAAATTAGTTCGGGAGGTATTCTCGGGGTCTTTCATACATGAGATGCAAGTATAGCATACTTGTATGATTTTAAGAATTGAAATTTCAATTCAAAAAACACGTGTAAAAATTTACATGTGAACATATATATAATAGAACATTTCAGCATAACATTCCTGCAAAGCGGCGGCTCGTAAAAAATAAAATTGTTTAAAAAAATTTTGAGCATAATATATAAAAAACTACTTTTTTATTTATTTATACACTAATGACATGTTGATAAAATAGAATCTGAAATATTCGTGCGACATTTGAATCAAATTCTGAGAATAATTTTTCTGTAGCGCAAAATCAAACTTTTGAATGAAGAATTGTCGCGCGATAACTACCTTAATTAATTAATTTTATAAATTTACGAATTTCCTCTTACGATAGCGAGATAGTAATTTTTATAGATAAGCGGCGCTGTGTCGTCGCTGACAAAGTTTCTGTCAGGTTTGATCGATGCGAACGGATTTATTTGTGGTTCCAATATTGTTTCCACGTCAGCGATCGATTTTATTCTTATCATTTCCCGAGGAATTTCGTGTTTCGTGTAAGACGTCACGCAAACGGGAGCTCTGGTTTTGCAGAATTCTCTTATTGTTTCCGGCCACGTGTCTCTGCCTTCGAAACCGGTAACTCGATAAAGACCCGGATTGAAGAGACACGCGAGATGTGGTTTTACAAATTGTTTTGAACGACAAAATTCGTGATAGAACTGCGCAGGATGAAAGGAAACGTTCACGCGCCGATCTGATGATTTGCAAGCAGAACAGAGCTTTACGGCAGTTAGTAAATCTAACGGAACTCCCGGTGGCAATCTCAATTCCGGACCAACAAACATTAATCTGAGATGTTTCAAACTTGGAAGAAGATGCAAGAAGAGTTTCTCCCACACGTGCAGATTTATGCACTCGAATTGAAACTCGGCACCTATTATATGGATCACGAAAGTATTTATAGATTCCCAACACTGGCAAGAAATTTGCATTGAGTATAGAGTTGTTAATGGAATGGTCAATATATGAGAAAGACAGCAATAGGTGTAACAATCCATGTTGCGGTAATATGGCGAGCGACCGTAGAGTCGCATCATTAACGCGTCAAAATCGTTCGTCAGATGAAGCGGCTGCGTTTGAAAACTGTCCGGCATGTCGGGATCCACGTTGCCGTTTTTGTGCTGCATGAAGAGCACTCTGCGAAACACCTGATATTCTCGACATCTCGACTCTTCGTGTTCGTTATCGTTGTGATTTTCGCAGAACAACTCGATTCCGCAGGTGGCGCAGGATTTTAGAATTTTCCCGAAGTTACGACAGCTGCAACAAACGCGAGGATAAAGAAGAATTTCTTTTTCCCAGAGTTCGAGACATCTGCCCAGGCGACATTCCACGATCTCGATCAGTTTCAGACGGTAAACGCGATAATCGTCCGGGGTAAGTTCCGGAAGCAGCGACAAGCCTCCCCCGGTCGTGCAGACTTCCGTCAGAATTTTGCACAAGTCTCGATGCTTCGGCCAGTCTTGCTTCCTGTGTTTGTCGCTGCAGTAAGAAACCACGCCGCAAGATTCGCAAGTCTCCTCCGATCGTTCCATGCATATTAGACACAAGTTCGACACGAAGACGAAACGCGGCCAAAACTTCAATTCGACGGTGTCCTCCTCGTCTTCGTCGCTGTCGTTCGACAGTCGATGCCGCATCGATTGCACGAGTGGTAATTCCAAGCGTGAGTAAACGTCGATCGCGACTTCAAGAATGGACAAACTCTCTTCTTTTTGTTCTGTTATCTCTTTTTTCTCAGAGTTCGAATTTTCTGATATCTTACTTTCGTTCGGTTTTTGAATAACGCTTGGAATCTTTTTTGAATTCTTTTTTCTGCGACCCATTATTAAAAAACTGAAATAAAAATTAAAATGAGAGAGAGAGAGAGTGAGAGAGAGCGTGTAAATAAACATTTAAGTTTGGAATAAATTTTCGTCTATTTATATTACGAGTGATTGTAAATTACATAATGTATCGACGCACGAGCAAGTATGAGTGCTTCTAGTGCGAACACAATTGCTTACATAACTGCATTACGCTAAAGAATACATATAAGAAAAAAAAGACAATTCCCAATTTATAACACCGTATTTAATCATTTTTCTCTTATATTATATATTTATTTCAATTTTAACATCACTCGTTATATATTAATATACAAAAATTAATAATAAAATTAACAAAATAAGTGATACAATAAAATATATAATAAAATAAAAATAAGTAATATATACTTATATACAATCAATAAAATTTTAATTAAATACAAAACGGAAAAATATGCATGTACTTACTTATTTATTATTCAAAAGCGTGTGATATCGCTGGATTTTAAATTAATAGATTTTCACACACACATACACTCCGCAAAATAACATTAACACCGCGATGGCACTGTTTCTTTGTGCAAATTTTATTGTGAAATTCTCGCGGTGCGAAAGAACAAATTGATGTTGCGGGTGTGATTTTGACACCGCGATACAAAAGATCGTCTTTGGACGTCTCGATCGCTCAGGGTACCTCGAGGTATTATCAAGGTGTGAGTACGTCGATGGGCAGTATGCCTAGATGCCCAGACATAAAGTATTTCAAGACCCGCGCACTGGCAGCAGGAAGTATAGTCGAAGAGGAATAGTCAAACTCGAGTGACGCGTTCGAAAGAGTTGTATATTTTGGAAACTTAATAATTTGTCACTCGAGTAAAAAAGTGCTAAAAGATAAAAAGTGGTGCAAATTTTCTCTGACATCTGAATTCGTAAGCATAATACATGTTAGCATTTGTACAAGTTGACATGAGTGCCAGAAAGAACGTGTGCAAACGTACGCGTAGAAGCATGATGCCCTACGTCTGTAGTCTATTATTATCGCTCAAATAATACTGTACGCTGTGAGTGAGATACTGTTCGATTCAAACTTATCCTTTTACCGTGCGTATATTAATGAGATATTTTACGACTATCATATGATTTTTATAATACATAAACAATTTCTCTGAGATAAACTTACACACAATTTTATCAGTTTTGTTAAAAAAAAAACAAAAAAAAACACATCTTGCTTTCTCTTACTCACAACTTGATATGTGAGAATTATTGCGCGCTGGGTGTTTTTTTTGATAAAATTTCAAAGTAACAATAAAATAACAACGCAATCAAATACACATAGACTCACCGAACGTAGTAACAGCTAACAGCAGACGCAAAGCAGCTTAGCAATAAGAAATTGAGACTTTTTCTCGCTTCTTGTGTATCTGAAAATATATTTTACATTGATTTTAAATAATTTATTAATTTTTTTCTCACTTATAATACTACGCAATACATAAGTGTCAAGAAATTATGTGGAAAATAAATCTATGTGTGTGCGTACATGTGTATTTTAAATGTTATTTCACATTTCTAAAATGTGAAATAATTATTTATGTTAAATAACTAAATAATTATTTTTCTCTTTCTTCTTGAGCCGCAAAACGGCTCAAACAACCCGAATTTAATTCATTCATTAGTTTAAAGACTTCCGAGCCTCGAAGAATCTTATTCTTCTTCATTATTAATTTAATTATTTTTTTCTATTTATTTTATTTCCCACATACAAATAATCTTCGTGTCTAACACAGAGATATATTCTGTTCCACATAAATGTTGCGTACATCGCGTTATACGAGGCTCGCGTATTGAAAAAAACGAGGTTAGGTCCATTCTATCATTTTTGTAAACCGCGTTCGTGTCGAAACCTCGTTGTTCGAGTCACGTATCGCTTTATACAAAGGTTATCTGTACTTAGAGATAACATTCCTCAAATGCGATTGGAAGAATTTTTGATTTAATACGCGTTTTATCTTGTAACAAATAAATTCATGATTCCTTCGATTATCCGCATTATTCCATTCGATTTCATCTCGCCAATTTATCACACCCTGCCCATTCGCCGAAAAACACTCACCTTTGAACAATTCGACGCTGATTTCGTCACAAAAATCCGAAACAAATGTATCGTTCTTATCCGAAAACGCTCGCAATCTGGAAACGCGCATATTCAACGATTTGAATTTGCGTGCAAATGACGTTCAATAATCGCAAGCGAGCACGTCGTTCGATAGTCTCGAACTCTCGCGCGTAAATTGCAATCGATAGTTGTGCCGTATGTGAATACGTGGTTTGTTTGTTAACGTGTTGGGATCACCGTGTATCGGGGCTACGGAGATGTTTCAAAGCATATGTCTTTTGTAAAGAAATTTTTCATTGTTTGGAACATTATATATGTGAAGGTTGTACGTATGATCGGCCGATGGACCAGCACGCGAACGAGTGTCATTCCACATTTGGGGTACGTGGCACATTTCGAGGTTATGACGAGGTCGGATTTGTCAAATTTTGCCGACAACAAGAAATATATCTATTTTTTTCCTGTCAAGGCTTTAAACTACTTTCGTAGCAATTGTTTGAGAATTACGGTGAAAAAAAATTTTCGGCGAATAGTATTTGTATTATATAATTGTCAAGATTTTTTGGTGTAAAGGTTAGACTCTTTTGTAACATTTTGTGACATTTTGTCAGAGAATGTCATATTTAAGACAGATTTAAAACGTATTTAAAACACATTGTATATATGTAGATTTTTTCAAATTTCAAAAACAAATTAGTCAAGTAAAATTATTATACACTATTACCTTTATGTTTTACTATTTTTATATGTTTTTACCTTTGTGTATTACCTATTTACCTATGTTTTGCTATGTACTATTTTTTTGCATTACGTATAAAACTCGAGAAATTATCGATTATAAATAAAATTCTCTGAATAAGTAATCAAAGAAAAAACGATTATTTTATATCTTTGAGTATCTCAACGCATTACTTAAAGTTTGCATATTTCTTTTACACATTTTGATTTTTTGTTTGTTAATATTGACAAATTCTCCAATTATTTGGAAGACAAATTATACAACGCTTGTGACGGTGTTAAGAAAACTCATCACTTGTATAAATCCATTGCGTTATATTCGAAATTGTCACATAACAATAACATTAAATTGATTTGCTATAAATATATGTTGATTTGCGCATACAATAATAAGTACAAAACTTGTCTCTAAATATACATATACACGTAGACTTTGCATAAAAAAAAGACGATAAAAAAAAATTAAGAATCACTGACACTTGCGCGAAATTACCAACAAGTTTAAATTAGCATCCATTCTAAAATGAGACTAAGCAGTAGACGCGACGAAGACCTCTTTTCTCGTTCAGAGCGTCTGCTTGGTTTAGTTGCATACTTAAGCTGTCGACAACAAAACAACGTCGCGGAAATGTTTTTAAATTTCGATAAATACAACGTGTGTACAAAACAATCGTGCTTAGTTTTGTTTTATTAGAAAATGTGTAATAATAATTATTATCTTAATTCTTGTCTGTAAAAAAATTCTTTTACCTTTTACCTATACGCAAATCTCGTCAAATTTGTCTTAGAAATACCTGATTGTCAAAAAATTAACGTGCATTCGTTAAAATATTTTTTTAGAAAGAAATTTATATTCAATCGTATTTATTCTATCATTCTATTGAGAATTATAAGTTATTACTTACGTAGATTTATTAACGTTAAGAAATAAAATATCTCAGAGTGATGTCGAACGTGTAGGTGCGAGCGAGCGAGATTTCGAGCAATCGCTCTCTTTGTTTCCTAAAAACGCAACATGAGAAAACTTTTTCGATCTACGATAGTGAAATTACAGATTTGTATAAACTTGTCTCTTAAAAGTTAACACTTCGATAGTTTAGAAATGACCTAGTAGTTAATTTTTTGGTTAGTTCAAAAAGTGTCTTAAAGAAAAGATAACCACTCAGAAAACTCTGGGGTGTGAACCGATCATCGAGATGACAGAGTTCTCGAAACAAGTCTGAAACAACTGCTGTCGTTCTCACGCTCAGGAAAGAGAGTTTCTCTCTCATTATCATGGATTTGTTTATATCATGATACCGCCTATACATGATCTTAAATTTTCTGTTGCTATTGGACTCCCACATATACAGTTGGAGTAAAAACCTGAATACGGGAAATAGTTTGCTCTGGTAGCCATCTGGTGACAGAAATTTTCTCGTGTGTTTGGACATGGTTAAATTTGAAAAAAATATAGATCCTTTTGGAGATAAAGCACGGCGTACTATTGCGTCTAGTAAGATTAAAAATATCACAAAATGAACGCTCGCATGTAAAAACAAAATTGCAAGTTCGCGCAATAACTAATTATTGCTTATTTTTAAAATATGAAACAAAGTCAAGCCGACGCGTGTGAGCGTCTACAAAGCAAATCATATCCAATGTAATAGTTCTAATAAATTTTTTTGTTTGTTGCAGTGCTCGTCGGTGATCCGCGAAACGAAAGCTAAAGAGGATGAACTATGCAAATTCGCAAAAAGGTTATCGTAGGAAGCACAGTGAAATTCGTCAAAGAAAATTAGGAAAAAGCAGGTCGCCGCTCAGTAAAATGGTCGGATTGGGCAGCGACGAACTGTGTGTTTCGGATATCGCTGACATTATGGAATTGGAAATTAGCTCCGATGATGAAAGCGACGAGAATGAGAGAGGTGATAAGCAGCGGCTGATATCGTCCCCGGTAGACGAAGACATGGTCTACAACGACGGGAAAATAAACAGTCAGAAGAGCAGCGCGGAAATTACGGACGACGAAAGCGTCTGGTCTATATCCATCCAGATGTTCATTCCTTTTCTACTTGCTGGTTTCGGTATGGTCGCCGCCAGTTTGCTACTGGATGTAGTACAGGTATATCAAAGATTTACATTAATGTTTTTAGAGAGAAATAAAAGAATTTATTTAATTAACTAATAATTTGTTGTTTACTGAGTATTGTTTATTTTATTAAGAATTGCTTTATTATATTTCTTATTATTTGATCTTCATCAGGAATTGATTATGTTGATTTTCAGCATTGGCCGGTATACCAAGTGATATCCGAAGTGTACATATTAGTTCCTGCGCTATTGGGCCTAAAGGGAAATTTGGAAATGACGTTGGCCTCTAGATTGTCGACTCAGGCTAATCTAGGTCACATGGATACGAAAAAGCAGCAATGGACGTTGATCGTCGGGAATTTGGCTTTAATCCAATGTCAGGCTATGGTGGTCGGTCTTCTGGCATCTTTAGCCGCCGTGGTGCTCGGTTGGGTTCCGGAGGCTCATTTCGATATACACCACGGTCTTCTATTGTGCGCCAGTGCTTTGATCACCGCTTCTGTAGCTAGTTTTTTGCTAGGACTCGTGATGGTCGCCGTCATATTGCTGTCACGGCAAATGAACATTAATCCCGACAATGTTGCTACTCCTATCGCGGCCTCTTTAGGAGATTTAACTACCTTAGCTCTTTTATCCTGGATTGCTTCTATGTTATACAATGCAATAGGTACAAGCAAATGTCATTTTATATATATATCTCTCTCTTTTGTTTACTCAAATTATAATCTTTCGAATATTAAACATAATTTTTAGATCACGCTCCATGGATAGCTCCAACATTAATAACATTTTGTGCAATTGCAACTCCTGTGTGGGGCTATATAGCAGCTAGAAATCCATTTACTAAAGAAGTATTGGATTACGGCTGGACGCCTGTGATATCCGCGATGTTAATCAGCAGGTAAATTACCTCGTTGCGTATATAATAAAATTTGCGGCTAAATGTACGTCACTTTAACAAATAACGTTAATTCCAGTCTCGGCGGACTGATTTTGGACTATACGATATCGAGTTATAAAGGCATAGCAGTTTTTCAATTAGTAATTAACGGTGTTGGAGGCAACTTGGTCGCCGTTCAGGCCAGTAGAATATCCACGTCTCTACACAAAAACTGTCACACGGGTGTTCAAAATAATCTCAACGTTTGCATTAGCCCGTTTCACGCGTTCTTTGCCAAAGGTGAGATTTATTATGAATTTATTTACACAAAAGACGCGTGTTTCTTTTTAATATAAAAAAAACGTGATCCTTGTCACAGGAGGACACGCGAGGACAGCCAGGGTATTGTTAATGATGGTGATACCAGGACATTTGATTTTTAGTTATACTATTAGTTATCTTCAGGCAGGACACACCTCGTTCACGCCTATCTTTATTACGATATATCTGATCGCCGCGATGCTGCAGGTACACTTGATATAATATGATCGAATCTACTGCTAATATTTTAAAAGAAAAACACGATTACATGCGTTCGATTTCTAGGTAATTTTGTTGTTGTACATTGCGCAAATGATGGTTGTCTGGATGTGGACAAGAGGTATGGATCCGGACAGTTCCGCGATACCATATCTAACAGCGGCTGGCGATCTTATTGGCACCGCACTTCTCGGAATTGCCTTCCACATTCTTTATGCCATAGGCGATGGCGATTCTGACGTAGGAGATTGATTCTTTCAAACGTTTGTATACTTTGTTTCGAATTCTTTATAACATATGTTACATAATTCTGTAATTTAAAATTACAGTTTTTAGATTTTTGTTTTTTCTGTGAGAGAATTAGTAGAAATTTAAGTTTGCCAAATTTATATAAAGAGTTTGTACGGCACCTGACTGTGATTCGAAATTATCCTTACCTGACCTCTCGTAGCATCTTTTATTGCAGTAAGTTTATCTCTCTTGAAACTTTCCGAGGAACACACGTTTTGACTCTTTGACAAGAGTATGTTGAGAGTACAAATTAAATTAAGCGTATATTTATTACAAATTTCGAATCGGACGTTAACAAATCATATATACATAGTATATTTGTCAATGTTAGTTTTGCTTTCAATAACTTCTTCTTACGTGATACGAAAAAACAATTTAACAAACGTTTATTAAACTTGACGAATCTACATCGTGATTTATGCCAGTATATGCCATAAGCTATCTTATATAAATATAAATAATATAATATATTGCTAAATCTTATGCTATGTACTTTGAGATTTTTTTAAACAAAGTATATTTTGCCATGTATATAACAAAATATTTTTTTATACACTTGTAATGTTCAATGATAAATCGTCTTGTATAAATCGAGCAAATAATTTAGTTTGACCAAGATATACGCAGTATGTACACACACACACACACAACACACACATACACAGTAATATTGAGATCTGCGTGTTTTACATTACTTAAATAAAATTATATAAATAAAAACTTTATACTATTTTTTATAGAACAACGTGTGAACAAAAATTTATATATTTTATGTTACATTACAATTAAAGTAACAACAATGAAAAATGATATGAAATAAATTAATAATCTAATTACATATTCAAAGATGGTTTTCGGGTTTGAATCCGAAAATCATCTTCGAATATTAATATAACACACCGCGAAAGCATCAAATATGAATCCACCCCAATTATATGTTTAGATTTTATTATCAAGTTTTCAGGTCGCGCTTTTTAAAATATTCTTTTGTTAAAGAAATAAGTAAAGTTTATTTTAAATTCTTGCAATATTTTATAATATTTAAATGTGTTAACGTAACGAAAAATATATAGAGTTACTATAGTTACAATTTCATATTAAAATGAACATATTACAAAATTAATTTAATTCTTAACAATTAATAATTAACTGAAAATCATCTCGAGTTCTGAAGTTTTTAAACTAATAAATGAACATATAATTGGTCGCAAAAAACCGTTTGCTGGATGTTGTGCGAAAAATGACCAATTATATATTCATTTATTAATTTAATCCTGTTAATTAGACGGGAAAACATGTTAAACACATCATTTTCAAGAATTGTGTACAAACACGTGCGATATCGCGTCGCGTATATCACATTACACTTAAAATAAAAGATTATATACATGTATGTAAATAAGTTTATCCACACACATTCTTGTAGTATTATTAGACGTTCGTAATCTGTTTAAAAAATCTCTGTATATGTACATACTGTATTAAAATAATATAAGATATATATATATAAATAATATTCTCTCACTTGTAGTGAATTGGACAAGCTTAGGTTTGTGTTATTCAAAAAAATATTTCTGCAACGGATTACAGACAACGGACTTTGCTCATGTAATAATATCGAATGTAATGTTCAAACAAAACGATGTTTCTGAAAGTTAATGTGCAAACGATAAGATATGCTGAAATTTTATGTAAATTTTATGTAAAACTCGTACGCGGAAATTACGAAGAAACCCGAGCAAGTAAAGTGGCACTATACAATGAAAATAGAATTTATGTACGAGACCAGAAACTATTTACTTATATATACATACATACATATATATATATGTACACAAGCAATTTGTATATATCATGTATCATACGCAAGTACACATACATGTGTGTATAATAGTTCGAGAGCACAACAATTTGTTACATTTGTACAAAATAAAGTTTTTTCTCGATGTATAGCAATTTCAATCGTCGTGTGTTACGTCGTTATTATTCACCTCACGCGCGAAAAATTAAGTTGTTACCGTTTTTTAACACAACCTGTGTGTGTATATAATCGGTATTTCTATTTGTACTAATTGCATGTATTCAAGTTTTGTGTACGTGAAATTTCTTGTCTCTCTTCTTCTCCGTAAAACAACACAAAAAAACGAACAGGTGGCGAGAAACTGTCGTGGAAGAGACAGGAAACTTAGCTGACGACGGCACAAAGCCGACGACGGTTCTTTTTCAAGTCGATGCGTGAGAAGTGTCACCCACGCACACATGCACACGTGCACGCCTCGAGTGCGTGTGCACCGGTCACGACAGGCAGGATCCGTGTCTTCTCGGCTCTCCAGTTTAGAGAGCCGCCCCTTCATACATCCTCCCGTTCATTCTCGCTCGTAACCACCTACACCGCGTAATCGCGCCGCGCGTCGTCGTTTTACTCGTGTGCGTTGGTTTCATTCATCGGTGTCGTCGTGTTCGCGCTTGCACGTGCACGTAACACGACGCGCACACAGACGCGACAACGATTCGCGCGGTCAAGCCCGGCGACGACGACGAGTCGCGCGGTCAAGCTCGACGACGACGATTGTGAATGAAATAGATGGATCTGTCAGTGCCAACTGTCGCGCCGTTACCGTTGTTACTTTACACGGTGCCTCTTTCTTAGATCTTTTGTCTATTTTTATTGTAAACGCGCGCGAGACACCCAAATAAGTTTAAGTCTTAAGAAGAGAATTTGTGATTATAGACCGAGACTTGCGCACTGTTCAGGAATCGAAATCGCTCTTGTGAGTCGATCTTAGATGTGTGAGAAAACAAAAAAAAATAAAGAAGTCGCCGCAATTGAAAAACCGCAACCGATCTTATGGGGATATTAATCTCTCGGGAAGAGAGATTTTTCTTTTTAGTATTTTCATTTAAAAGTGATACCGAGATCAAAGTATAACCCACCGCCAGATGCACCGTCCGATTCGACCGTGATCTACTTTTACGGTCATCGAATTGTTATAATTGATTGACGGGGATTGTGCTGTTCTAACAGAACACACATATACACGCACGTTGTAACAAATTAGTTTTGTTTTTTTTCGCGGCACCGCAAGATTTTTACAGGACTTTTGATTGTTTTACGTAAGATCTTTGCGCGCAAACGTGTGTCGGGCCGGTGATTTTGCCAAATTTTGTTGGCGAACGATACCATCGTGGAAACGACTGATAACGAAAATGAAGTGTAATCGACCTTGCGATAACGGTTAAGCAAGAGAAACGCCGATCTTTAGTACTGAATATAATTGCGAACTTTGAAACGAGCGGATCGCGCGCGCGCGCGCACACACACACACACAGAAAGACCGCAACTCTAATTATTTCAAACTTTCGTCACCAAACTTCCGCTCGCGGTGTAAACGTCGGATTTATGTAACATACGTAATCAGTTTTGAATCGAAAATTGCTTCTGTCTGGAATATTTTTCAATTCAATCCCCGTTCGAGGATTCTTTCTCAAAAATCGCTCGCAAGATAATCCAAGAGCGCGAAGTGTTTGTTTTGTTTTTTAACGTTCGCTTCTTGACGGACGCGACAAGTGGAAAGACATATATACATATATACATATATATATACGTAGAAGAAGCAACGGCGAACGACAGAGAAGAACTGTTTTCACGTGTGACATTCGTATGGAACACTGACGGTGAGGAATCGAATGAGTGCTTACACGTGCGCGATTGTCAAAATGCGGAGCCGCATCGCGGATTCTTGGACAACCCCGACAACCAACAACGACTGCATCATCGTCCGGTGCAGCTGACCACCGCGTGAGTATCACGAGAAGAAATATATATATATATATATGGAGTATCTGTCTTATAAAGCGTCTTTGCGCGCGACTTAAATTCTCGCGCGTTATTTCCTATTATATCCGAAGAGCGACGAAAATAAAATAATCGACCGGCGTGCGAGCGCGGAGCGACAGCTGTTAGATAAGATACACCGGGAGAGGCGAGGTATCAGAGCCTATGTTAAGTTATTGCCCGTCATGGTCGAACTTAAACACGTGGAGTAATTTATCAATCTGCGAATATGTTACGGAAGCGCTTAGGCGCTCGCGTCGCCCGGAGAGCGGTTTGCGACTTTGTCGCAACGGAAAAGCGCGATATAAAACGCGCGAAAAGAACTTGAACTCGAGAAGTTTCGGAAAAAAAAAAAAAAAACGCATTTTGCTCTCGCGCTCCGTCTCGAGTTCGGCAGCTCGATAATGACGGAAATACAAAAACGAAAACAAAAAACTAATCTATCAGTTTTCACAGCGCGAAGTTGCTCTTAGAAGACGCGCTCTTGAAATACGCGCGTATCAAGAGCGAGAATAAGCGGCGAAGGTACATACAATAAAAACGCTTATCTCTAAGAATTCGTAAATTATACGTGTGATCTCTTTATTTCGCTTGCAAAACGTACGCCGATTTACAGACGCTAATATATAATGATTAGAAGCGAATCGGGATGTAAAATACAAAATGCGTAGCGTCACAAAAATGTCTTTATCTCCGCTATTAACCAATTTAGAGAGTGATATGTAGCGAATAAAGAATGGAATCTTTATAGCTGCGTTATAAATCGCGCGTATAAATGCGTTACAATAATAATAAGATCTTTGACATTCGATAAAAACGATATCGTATAAATAAATTACGATAATTACATATAACTATTACTCTATACACATTGTATTAATTAGGGTTGAAATTAAAAATCAATGACAATTGCGCTGCATTTTGACGCTGAACGGTCACGTGCAGAAAAGTGAGAACTTATCTTGTAACGTGTTATCAAATGAAACGATCAAGAACGTGCTCGGCAACGAAAGAGAGAGAGAGAGAGAGAGAGAGAGAGAGTATAAAAATATCACAAGACGTCTTTGGCGATAGCGCCAAATCGCTCGCGTGTGGTCTCCGTTGCAATCGGGATGTATCTCTTTCTCTTTCTCTCTTTCTCATCTCCGAGTTCGCGCTCGATAATATACATCTCGTGCAAACTGACTCGAGTGAGCTCCGTAAATAATAACAAATCGCGATGTGTAAATAACAAATCAAATGTCGAATAACAAATCAATAGTGGACTATTGGCGCGGATTAAAAACGTTCGAAGTTGAAGAAGAACAAATAAATCAAAAATTCGATTTATCAAGGTTTATTTGTGCCTCTTTTGAGCGATTTTATGAAAAACTAAAAACACGTCAAAAGCAAAAAACTACAATATTCTTATCTTCTGTTTTGTGTTCTATTTTTAACTTAAGTAAATAAGTGATAATTTATTTTATTTCTCAACGAGATAATGAATAAATTTTCTGTTTTATTGCTTGATCTTGTTACTTGTGCAGCCGTCTGTAGCACGCCGATTAGATGCTACGTATAAGGGTTGGTAATTGAAGAAGCAAGTGTAAGGTAGCTCTTGCGTAATTCTCTCTCTCTTTCTCTCTCTCTCTCTATCTCGCTCTTACGACGATACTCGTATTGTTACTCGCCAACGTATTTACGATACGTGGGTGGCACACGCGTAAAAGCAATAAAAGTGCTTACGCGCACGATCAGAGCAATCAGTGTCGATGCAATTCGTCGAAGTATATAAAAAGTTTAATCGGAAGTTTTGACGTAAAATTTAACGTTCCGCGAAATTCGTCTCGATCTCCTCTATAAATGCGATATTTTTCAACAAGTTACTTATTACCTGACGCGAGAGAGAAATACTTTCTACTTATTAAGTAAAGTTTGTGTTCTCGTCAAATTCTTGAATGTTGAATTTGAAACTTTCAAGCAAATGCGCGCCGCCGTGACTTTGAGATGTTTTTTTTTTTTTTTTTTTAATTTAAGAACGTATTAAATTAATTTCCGACTTATGTTGTAATAATGTCAATCAAAATAAACGTTGAGTTAATTTTAAGTAAGTTGAAAATTTTATTATTAAAATTGTGATGCCACGAAGAATTAAACGACAGTTGATCTGAAATCATCAAGATCGTATTGTACGTCGAGTTAATCGGTGTGATAACCCGCTTAAAACAATTGATCTTCGTGTGATGAATCTTAATTGAAAAACATACACGCGATCCATCGGCACTTGGGAACGGCCATGAGCTCAGTGAGTTAGTATGTCAATTATATCATAAGCCCGCCACAAAGAGAGTGCGCTAACATCGATATACACCGGACATTTAACTCATCGCCATCGCTTATTCAAACTGCACACGCGACTATTGCGAAGAACGTTTTAATTGTAAAACCTCCGCGTAAAAAAAAAAAAAAAAAACTTTCATAATCGACGATTATTAGTTTGTATTGATTGTTGCTAGTTTTTTACTCAAAATACTTGTGATTCGCGCAATGACAACTTTTGCACGCACGCAATATATCGGATACGAATTTTTATACATTTTGTGGCGCGCGGATTAAAAAAAAAAAGTATGATGAGATTAATCACACGCACAAGTAGAGGAAATGATAATTGCGCGCGCGCCATTAACGTAGTCTCGTTTTTCGAGTAATGTAACGCGAACGAACAACGAGTGACATACTGACCTAACGAGATCAGGTGTCGGTAAAATCTCATATATCGAACAATTTATAGAGACAGTAGAAAATTCGCGCGAGCGCGCGCGCAACTGAATGACACGTGGGTATGTGCTCTATTTTATTGAAACTCGTCGGGAAAATCGTCGCATATTTGAATGCGTTCTAGTTGCACTAGTTCATTCAGATCTAGTTTCAATGTCGACCTTTGTCAGAGATCAAGAGCGGACCTTGCGTAATCGACGCTTGAAAAGGAACCACCAAAGATATATGTATATATGCGTTAGCGAACAAGCGTGTAATGTATATTTTATACTCTAAACGTAACTCGGGATGCGCGCCAAAATCTCTCACACTCGCAAACGTTCGCTCGAAACTCGGATTTTTGCGTTCGCGAAATAATATCAGTCGTCGAAATATATATTACATTTTTTGAGGAAAAAAACTCCCGCGATAAGACCCCTTAACGAAGTACGTAATAAAAATAGAAAAACATTGTCGTCATTTAAAATGTACATGATAAGCAAACGGTTAGCATCAAACAATCGGGCGTAGTAAAATTGACGTCCTTGCCCGAAACTCGTTACACCAATACCCCCGGACACGAGATTCGAAATGCGCTTGCAATCGATATACACACCTATACGGGCCAAACCTCTTTAACTCGAAGTCAAGGTAATCGATAAGAATGCAAATATATATATAGAAGTTTTTTTATTCCTCAAACTTCGAGTTATACGAGTTTTTTTCGCAAAAAAGTCAGTTTTAAATTAATTTGAATTTTAGAAAGTTATAGATACGTGCTCGCGTAAATATTCTTAGAGTTCTTTTTTTTTTTTTTTGACTGTAGATTTTTTGTAGAAAAATAAACATTTGATTTGCGAAGCAGAGATTTTCGATTTGAAGAAAAGTTTGAGAGAGTTGGCGAGGTTTGACTATGCAAGTAACGAAAGTGTTATATCGTGACCAATAATCGATGTGCGATTATCGATTTGACTTCAAAATCGTAAAGTGTCAATTTGAACAAACGGATTTCTTTTCGGCTTCGTCAAGATGAAACGCGGCGTATTCGTACAAATACGGCGCGCTATTTGAAACCGAGAAATGTGAGACCATTTGTACCGCCGCCACCGAGAGACTCAATTGCGAGAAAGAAATCTGATCGATTTCGTAAGTCGATCTCGCGGAACAATTGTATTGTTAACAAAATCGCTCGTGTCAAACGCTGGATCTCGACGATGAGTGGCATCCTCACCATGTTGATTAGAGCGATCACGAACTGGCGGTTCAAGTGAGCAAAGCAAGAGTTTGCGAGCTTTTACGATTACTCGCTTAATTAGCTGTGCAAACGCATCGATCGCATCACGTTTTCCGGATCACCGACTGTTATCCATCAAGAAACGCAAACACATTCATGCGTCGTCAAACGTGTTGTTGTTAGACACGCGAAGTTTTAACACCTGCTGAGTTTCATCGTGTTTTCTATGTCGCAATTCTACGAGCGATGCAATTTCTGCGTTGTTCGTCAAGTCGTCAAATACGCAGATGAAAATTCATATGTTTATAATTTTTTTTTCGAGACATTCTCTCTCTCTCTCTCTCTCTCTCTCTCTCTCTCTCTCTCTCTCTCTCTTATTTTTGTTTCAATCAAATGTTTTCAATCACTCAGTGTTTATGTTTTTTTTTCTCTCGTAATTTTATTTAAGATTGTGAATCTCGCGCGCATTTTTTTCTAACACCAAGTGCTCGCGAGAGATGAAACAACACGAGAGAGTTTCGGAGAAGATCTAACAATTAGAGAGAAGCGTTGAGCGCTTCTAATATGTGGACTGTGTGTGTGTGTGTGTGTGTGTGTGTGTGTGTGTGTGTGGCCTAATCCTCCAAGTTACCAGAATACAAATTGTCACGTTACGAGCGATGTTAGAGCATTACGACCGCGGTTCCATACAGGATACGGTCATAGACGAGACCAGTGAATCCTATTCGCGCGTCATTGACCGACTGACTCGTTATGAGGAAAATTTTTCCGTTCTACTTTTAAATAACAAGGATTGAATGAGATTAGCAAGCGTATGTATTTGCAATACTTTTTTTTTTTTGCGCGATATAATGAGTCTTCTGAATAAATAAATAAATAATAAATCACTTACGCGAAGCGCAAACGTGTAAATTTTATTTAAATACATTGCGTCATCTCGCAGTCCGTAAGTTTGCTTCGAGCCGATTCGTTTCTGTTTCATTTGCTTCGTAACGTAAAACAAACTAACGAGCAATCGCTCGTCGCAATTGTGTCGCATTTGTTTTTTTTTTTCTTATTGTTTCACGGTTTGTGGAACTTATACGTATTATACGTTTGTCGTTACGCGCAGTTCTACATATCAGAACAAGAACGCGCATATACATATATGGCGGAAACAAAAAAAAAAAATTAAACAGCACAAAAGAAGCGCAGTTACGAAACGTTGCTTTTAGGAGGTATCGCGAGCGTAGAATTGCAATGTGGAGCGTGTTAATCCGGGCAGTCGTAAAAGTGATCAGATTCAGAAAATCCAGAGTGACGCAACCAAGTTCCTCGGGGAAGCTCAATTTTTTTTTTATGTTTATAGAGCGCGCGGAAAGTCACATCGCGAAAGAATGAGATCGAACGTTACGTTCTTTCGATGTTTCTCTTCGCGGTAGCTCAATTTTGTTTGGAAGACTCGGCGAAATTAATCGAGCTTCCCGTATATATAATTCGCACGCGCGCATAGAAGAGCGTGTTACGTAAGAGTGTGCAAAAACGATGTGTGCAAGACGATTATTACACGACACCCTTTCGAGGATAAATTTAGAAACTTGTGCTTTTCGCACGTTGGCGTAAATCACAAGTTTGAGCAACGTGTTTTAAGCGCGCGTCGCGCTCGCAAATCTAAAGATAGCCTTCGATAACTTATGCATTTGTATCACGATAGACGCAGACCTTGATACGCGGACGCGTCTATATAACGTCGATTAAAAGACTTCCACGTGTATAATCGTATTGAATGTATTTAAATTTTTGAAGGTCGCGCAATTATGCGCAAATTATTGAAATAAACTCGCACGGTAAATCGCGAGGTTATCGATGTACGACTGTGACTATTGTATCGAAATGACAGAAAAAATTGCAAATGTATTGTCCACTTAATCTACACAGACTACTGTTGCAATTTATTTCCACTGTCTCACCTTGGACCTATGGCTCTTTGGTTTACGTGTTTCTCATAAGTCTGTCTCCGCTGAGCCTTTAACTTTATTATTGCAAATGTATTATTTAAAAAATGAAAAATTATACAGGAAATTGCGACACGTGTAATCGATAATAAAAAAAAAACTGCATAATTACGTATGTACGTACCGTTCGATGGGCAATTAACGTTACATTATTGTTGCTGAATAAATTGTTGCCATTATTTCAAATTGCGGCGCAATTAGTAGCGAGCGAACAGAATTATTCATAAATCGCGAAAATTATGCGAAAACGGACGCGAGTTGTGTAACTCTCGCGTAATGCGTAAATTCATGAATGAACCAGAAGCTTCGCACCACAACCGTCGAGTGATGACGCAATCGCGTATGACGTCACTCGCGGGAAAAGGTGCGAGAAAGTTGCTAGAATAACGTAACGTTGTGTCAAACAACACAATAGAAACTTGGACGCGAGTCCAAATCAAAAAAAAAAAAAGCACGCGAACATTTCACGTGTACAATTCGCGATGCAGTTCGAAATAATGACGCAATTGCGCGCAATAAGACTCCGAGGGTCTACTATCACTCGGGATTTAAAGCGCAAGAGGATAAGAATACGAAAGGGAGTTGAGAGATACGCTCAGATAATCACGGACAACGCGATGCGGTTTGAATGTACACCAAACAACGATGACGCAATCGTTTACGATAGGTCGTTCCGAAGTGACGTCAGAACCTGAAAACGGGAAGACAACCCTTCCGGGACGGCGGGTGCGATGAATATTCGTCATTGGCGCATCGCGCCACAGAATGGTGGTGGTGGCGGCGGCTAGCCCGACGAGCGTTGTATTGGACGGTCTAAACACCGGAAAGTGGCGGATCGATAAATGTGCGCCTGCTCCGTCTCTGGCGCGTCACACCGACACAAACACACACGCATACACACACACACATAGGTTTACGTGTGTCCCCAAACTAGTTTTAAGGAGGCATGCACGCATGCCGAGCACGATGCAGGACCGCGATCAGTCGCGATGTAACCGTAGCGTGGAACGGCCTCGCACCAGGCCACCGGGTGACCACCATCAGATGCTCGACGTGGGCTGATCACGCGCTTGAAAAAAAAAAAACCGATCCGCGAAGCCGGCGATCAGCGACGATCTGAGCAGAAGTTACCTCGAAGAAGAGCCTCTTTCTTGGAAACATCGAAAATTCGTCTACAGACCACACCTGAGAATACCCAGGTACAGAAGAACTAGAGAAAACTTGACTCGAGGCTGTGAACGAGACTTGCTCCGACGCGACTTTGGCGAGAAAATGTAATTTCTTTTTTTAGAAACACGCGAAATTTGCAAGTTACTTTTTTTTTGTTTTCAGCGCAATAGTTCGCGAAGATTAGCGACCGATCGGTTTGGTTTGATATCCGAGCATTGTTGAAAGTTTTATGTCATGAACAGACTGTGGCAATCGAAGCGAATTCCGAGAGATTGAAATTCTTCAACAACTTTTGTGCGAACAACTATTGAAGCGAGTTCAGCTCTGAATAATTCAATTCGCGTTTTTTTAATTCGTAAAAAAAAGAAGAATTTTAAAGTAGAAAAAGTTCAATTCGTTTTTTTTTTTTTTTTTAAGTCTAAAAGAGTTAGCCGCTGCCGAATCGAATTCTTGAGATTCTTGCGGGTTACGATCTGAAATCTCTCCCGTCAGGGCGTTACCTTGGTGCGTGCATAATGCTGAATTCTATCGTACGAGGCGAGATTAATCCGAAAACACACACTAACTGCCGTTCAGATTCACACAGCGGAATTCGTAAAAAAAAAAAAAAAAAAAAAAAAAAAAAAAAAAAAAAACCGTAATTCTTAAATTCTTTCAAGTAAAAAATGTTTACACGAACAAGAGTAAGTTTCGAAGCGAAGTCTTGGGTGTAAAAATCACAAAAGTTTGTCTGAGATCAAGATCGGCTGTAGTTTGTCAATTTATCTTTAGAGAAAACAATGTCGAAGGTCGCGGAATTCAGATCGGCGAGCGCTTGTCGGGATTTGCCCGACGACTTGATTGAGCGTAGGTTAAGGTTACGAGAACTCGTGCAATCCGCACGTCTCAATGTGCTTTCCAGAACGAGCTTGTCTATTCTACTGGTCGGTCGGTCGATGAATTACGCAAAGTCCAACTGACCAGACAATGAATATATCGAATACAATCGAAACGTGTCGTACGTCTCGCACACTGCGCTCGCTACCGATTTCTGTTCGAAGATCGATCGACCTCGCAGTCTGTCTAATGTTTAACCGCTGCGGGTAAATTCTGTTTTTATTTTTATATGAAAAAAGTAAACATAAAAAAAAAAATATTAAATGTCTAGTATTAAAAAAATGTACATGTTTATTATTAAAAAACAAAAAAAAAAAAAAAATATATATATATATATATACGTGGCTTCTGTAAAAATATGTTGAACTAATATTCGTTTTTTTTTCCAAACATAGAACAAATAATGGAGAGAAATTGGAGAACAGAAGAGAAACAGAGTAAAATAATTTAGCGTTTTTAAAAATAGGTGTACAAAAATTAATTCTCGAGGCCTTTTTCGACCAACACGTTTTGATATTGATTTATAAAAACACGAATACAAACTCAATCTTCGAAGTAATTCTCGCTGTTTATACATTTTTTTTCCATCTCTCAGGCAATTGCCGGATTCCAGTTTCGGAAAAATGACTGTGGCCTTGAATTAACGAATTCATCGTGGCTTTTTTTGACCTATTCAACTGACTTGAATCGAGAATCAGTTAGGTGATGCTGTAGGTCGCTCGAAACAGGCGATAATCCGAAGGAGCTAAGTCCGGAGAATATCGCCGCATGAGGGAGAATTTCCCAGCCTAAATCGAAGATGATTTCCAGAGAGTTTTTTTTGCTGTACGTGACCGGGCGTTATCCTGCAGCAGTATCACCTTTCTTCTTCCACTCTGCCCCAGTAAATGATCTTTTTTCTTCAAGGGCGTCATTTGCACGATTTAATTGTTGTCGATAGAGCTCGGCGGTCACGGTCTGACCTTGTCCGAGCGATATAGTGGATCACGATCTTCTGATCCCACCAAATCCCACAGCAACACCTCTTTTGCACGGATGTTCGGTTTTGCGATGCTCGTTGAGCACGGCTCATCTGGACGGACCCATGATTTTCGCCTCTTAAGATTGTCGTACAATACTCCGCTTTTCATCACAAGTAACAATTTTGTGCAAAAAAATTCTTTTTCTTGAACCTGGAGAGCAAGAAAAGAGCGAGTACGTCTGCTTTTGTTTTCGGGAGTGAGCTCGTGAGAAGAAAAACCAACCGGGATTTCTTTGCGAGAATCCTCTCCAGCTGTTTCAGGCCATGGGAAACATTGCTTGCCGTGTTACTCCAAGCGCATTTGCAAGTTCCGATTGCGTTTGTGGCAAGAATTCTCGTCCAAAATTTCCTCCAACTTCTCTCGTCTTCTACTTTTTTTGGTTGACTAGGTCGTCTCTCAAGGTCGAGATTTTCTTTTCGAAACTGTTGGAATCAATTTTTACACGTGCTGTACGATACAGCGTTCTCGCCCAAAGCCGAACAAATCATTTCTTTCGTCTCAGCCGCGTTTTTTTTTTTAAGTTGAAACGCGAAGAGAAGACAGTGCCTCAAATGTTGTTTTTCGAACGACATCGCGTTTACTGCTGATTTTTCAGATTACGTTCACAGGAGGATCAAGTATTGTACCTCATTTTAAAGCTAAAAGATGGCACTTCAAAGTGACTGTAGAGGGAGGGGGGAAAGTTCAACTTAAATGAGATTCCGAGGTCGCTGAAATAGGGGCTGAGAATTAATTTGTGTACACCAATATTATCTCTCTCTCTCTCTCTCCTCTCTCTCTCTCTCTTTATCTCGTGTTTAAAAAAATTAAATATGTCGAATACATATAAATATTAAAAAAAAAAAAAACTCATTCTATCTATCGTTTTGTATAATTCCACAATTATATCAGATATCTTGAAACAAAATTTTTGTCTCGTTCTTCTAAAGTCCACTTTGTGGCAGAAGATCGTTCTCCAGATATAACGATAATGACCAAGAGCAATCTTGATTAATCAGCTGTGTAATCATAATTTAATCGCGCACCTTACAGTAGTTTCGGATTCCCGGCCGCGCGAGATCGTTTGAATAACGTTTAATCGCAATTGAAATGACGCAGCGACGATTACAAAAAAAAAAAAAAAACCGTTCGGAAACTTCAGACGGAGGTCGTGAAGAATTTGTATAAAAACTCACTTGGCGGTCTTGATCGTCGACGATGATAAAAGGAGATGGAAAACTTAATTGAATTGCGGTGTGTCGCTGATAGGTTTCTTAACGTGCGTAATTCAACGTTCTACGCAAATTACTATAATCACGCAATGACACGCGCTCTCGCTACGCCGATATCGCAAAACAAAATTATCATAATTCCCATCGAGACGTAACTCTCGCGCGGGTGGAAACTGTGCGTGTTAAATGCTAATTAGCAGGCTCACGTGGTGTGTGCATAATAAATCATTCGTCCGTAGTACTATTCGAGCGCGATAATTATTCACAAACATCGACGCGATCTGAGAAAATCAGTTCAAGTGTGTTTCGAGACGCGTGCGTTGCGAGACGAGATATCAGCGTTTGCAATGTTTTGTTTTAATTTATAAAACGATAATCACTCTCTCGAGATGTAACAAAATCAAAGAGCGCAAATTCTTTTCGAACCAGTTGCTTTGTCTCGTGTCTCAAACAACAAGGTAGAAATGAAAAAAATTCGATCGATTTGCTTCACTAGATGTAAGTTCCGTTATATACGCGAGTATAGTCGATTAACACAAGCGACTTCTTTGACAGTGATCTCCTTTGCGTGAAGAACCTCTTTATATTTCTTCGCGCCGCTGGATGAGTCATTTAATTTCGTCGTGATTAACATCTACTCCGGAACAAGTCTGATCATCGAAAGAGAGAGACAGAAGAAAGAGATAGCTGCTTAATTACGTAATTTTGCGTTGTTTGTATCCTGAAATAAAACCGTCACACCGTCGTCGTCGTCGTCGTCGTCGTCGTCGTCGTCGTCGTCGTCGGCGGGGCGAGAGCCTTATCATTCTTCTCAAAGAAGAATGACTATACATTTGCGACAGCGAGTTTCGCGCAGCCCTCAGTAGGAAGATGATAGAGGGCCAGGTGCATCAACATCCGGTACGAGTGCCGCCCGACAAGTCACAGCAACCCCAGACTGCCAGCGTCAAATTTGAAAAGTATGTTGCAAAAAAAAATTAACGTGTTATTCTCTTCGAGATCTTCCGATCGCGAGGAGAGTTATGAAGTGAAGAAATATACGAAAGATAAAAAAAAAAAAAATAACAAAGAGCAAAAAAACTAACCGAAACGGCGTGCGATCGCGTTTGGTGCGACGATCGTAATATATACGATATAGTGATATAAAGTGAGTGCACAACGACAATGGGATTGCGAATGAAATTTATGCGGTGTCGAAAGAGAAAAATTAAATCGCACGGATTTTTATGCGCGACACGCACACGTGTGCGACACACGCGTAACGATCAATCGCACGCACGCCGAGCGAAATCACACGCTTCTCATTCATTAAATTTAAAATTCGAAGCTTTATTTATTTATCTATTTTTTGTTAAGCATCATCATGTGGCAATTACATTGTGTGCAATCTTAATCCTTTGACTACCGGGGATTGATTTACGAAATCGCAATTTGTGAATTGGTAAAAACTGAATAACGTGTCGCAAAATTTATTTATTAATTAGTTGCAAATGCCGTGCTTTTTCAAATTTTTCCGTTTAATTGTTTTCCATTTTGTGTTTCCACTGATTAATTCTTCGTGAACAGATCTCAAAAATATAACGACTAGTCGATCTCCGTAAGACCTATCGCGATTTTAAAATCGAATATCTCCGCGAAAAATCAATATTTTTTCAATTTGTTTTAAATCGAAAGTTTGAACGATTCTGCTTCAATAAAAAAAAAAAAAACAAATGTAAAAAGTCTAATCTAGTTTCAAAGATATAAGCGTTAAAAAAACAACTAATTTTTACTAGAGACGCCAACGCGCAATTTTCTAGTGGGTCTGGGAGACCCATGTCTGTCCGCAAAGAGTTAAAAAAAAAGTATGTAAAGATATGTGTATATATAGCTTCAAGAAGTTTTACTAAACAAAAGTGTTATGGCTATTAAAGCAAATACAGATGTCGATGTGTGAATAGTTGAATCAATTTATTGAAACTTAGTGCAAAACGTTTTCGACCTTGTATTAGGTCTTTCTCAATGCGGGTTTAATTTACAGAGTGACACGGAAAATTTAGACAATTCTTATTTACCTTTTGTCGATGATACATCGTATGTTATTTGCGGATTTGACTTCTATTTAAATACACACTCTGTTTCTCAGTCGCTTTATTCCATTTGTAAAGTGTTGGTCGGGTCTGCTTGTGCGACGTATTTTACTAAAGTATTTTGTAAGTGACATTTATATAATATCATTACTCTGCGATTTTTAATTTCTTTAAATTTCATTAATTGGATTGTACATTAATTTTATAGTTGTAGAAATGCATTGAGAAAGATCTAATACAAGGTTCGAAAACGTTTTGCACTAAGTTTCAATAAATTGATTCAACTATTCACACATCGACATCTGTGTTTGCTTCAATAGCCATAACACCTTTGTTTATTAAAAAAAAAAAATCTAAATTCTAAACAATTATTCCATTGGTCACAAAATGATTTTTTTTTTTCAAGGATAAAAGATCCTAATGTTTCGAGATTGTCACAACCTTGTAGCCAAAGGGTTGTTAAATAAGATTTGTCGTTGGTGTCCGTTCAAGACGAGCAAAAATCTCCGTTCTGTGTCCGCAGTGAGCAATGTAAGGAGCCCCTGCTTCCGGAGAAGCAGAACTCCCACAGGATGACACCGACCGACGGCCGCTCGCGAACCACTTCCGAATCGAAGGACACCACCATCAATGGACAGGCGGCCGCGGCGAACTCCACCACTAACACCAACACCACAACCACCACCACCACCACCACAACCGCCAAGGAAGGTCTCGAGGTGACCATCTTCGACGAGAGTGGCGACGGTGGCCGATTGCCGGACGTCGTCGCCGAGATTTACGGCGTGTCCGACGAGAACGAGCCGCTCGAGTCCTACTTGGCGATCACCATCCAGGTCTTCATACCCTTTCTCATCGCCGGTCTGGGTATGGTGGGCGCGGGACTGGTTCTCGATATGGTCCAAGTACGAACGAAATTTTATAATTTTATCGATTCTCTTGCGAACAACACAACATTTTCCTCGAAACATATCGTTAGATGCGATTCGTAGAAATATCCCATTTAGGTCAAGTCGCGATCAATGCGATGGCACGCGATGGCGTTCTCAAGTAAAGTGCAATTGGACGCATCAAACTTCTGAATTGATCTTCATTTTCAACACAATGGCAAATATCATACCATACTTTATCGTTTGTTATTCATTTGCACGCACATTGAAAGGATTTTCCGATCCAGTAAATCGGAAAAATCACTTTTTGGTGTTTTTTGAATCGTTAAATTACGTCTGTTTTTTTTGGGGAGGGGGGCGGGGGGGGGAAGAGGGTGTTTTAAAATCGTAATATCACGACGTTTGTTCGCAGCACTGGGTAGTATTTGAGAAAGTTAACGAGCTCATGATTCTGGTACCGGCGCTTCTTGGGCTGAAGGGCAATTTGGAAATGACTCTGGCGTCCCGTCTATCAACTCAGGCGAATCTCGGACACATGGACATGCCGAAGGAACAGTGGCACATGATTGTTGGAAATCTCGTTTTGATACAGGTGAGAGAACGAGTCGGTCTCATCGTCAGCGGCTTTAAAAAGCTTAATTTAAACTTTTTTTTCACGCTGTCGACGCGAAAAGTCACTCGTACTATGTACTTTCTACAACAATCGACATTTTTTTTTTTTTTTTTGTTTCGATTATTTCGAACGAGACGATCTCTTTTGTGTGTTAATTCGCGTTATTACACGCGCCGAGTTTTACATAAACTTTGCGCGGTTGCGCTTCAAATCGCTTATTGCCGAGACTTCAAAGAGACTTTACTTTCGCGAAAAACTGGTTTTAACTAGATGTTCCCCAATTAAACGCTGATATTTGCCATTTGTCACTCTCGAACGTGTGTCATAACTTAATCACGTCAAATATATAGCAAAACACATATTGGTTCAATTCGGCGCCATATATTTTTCCTCTTTCTGAACTTTTATTCGGCTAATCTCTGTGCTCGACTTCCCGACGCCTCGGGAGAGGCGCACGTGTCTCGTTTAGCAATTCTGCAGTGCGTGGAAAAGTTCTACGCTATTAATCATCCCGGCTCATTATCGCCTAGCCGGTAGCCGGTAATAGGAGAGGAGCGGGAGAAGGGAGCAGACGCCGTCCCGGGCGCTGTCTTTTAATAGGATCAATTGAGCAGTAAACGCATTATTGTTTTTTGTCGTTACGACCCGTATGTAATCTGATGATTGTTTAGCTGTGAAAATCACCGAATAGCTAACCGCCTCGTGTTGTTGATACGTTCTGAAAATTGACAAGAAAATAAATAAACAAAGCGCGACGGCGGCGGTTTGATTCTCGGTTAAACGGACTAATTGTGAAACAATGAGGGAAAGCAAGTAAAACAGTTTTTCTAAGCCGCGCTCAATCTAACAAATTAAGCTACGACCGTCGTATCGACCGTCTCTCTCTCTTATCATTTGGCGCCAGATTTTATTTTATTATGCATTTAGCGCTGACGCGGTAGAGACGACGACCTTCGGTGTATAAACTCGACTGTTTGCTTGTATGATCTCTCGTATGTATGTACGTGTTCTCTCTTTGCAATACGCGTACATCACACCATATACGCTCTATTAATTAATACCTACCAGGTCTGGTACAGAGTAGCTCTGAGAATAAAATAGTTTGTTTTTTTTTTTTTTTTTGTTGCTTTGCGGCGTTTTCTTTCTTTTCACACGTTTTTTCTTAGGAAGTTGGTAGAAAGGGTTTTTTCGCAATCATTTTTGTGAAAAACGCGTCTCTTTTGTGTGGATCTTTCAGAAAGAAAGTTCTCTCGTTGTTTTAGAGTTAACTCTAATAGTGTAAATCTCCCGGACATTAATGTTCGAGCGATTCTTGAAAATGAGAAAATCTTGTTATCTATATTTAATGAAAGAATTTCTAAAAACTAAAAAGAATTCATAATATTATTGCTTAATACGGAAAATAAAACAATATATCATAATTAATGTTATTTTTTCAACTATAGAATGTTGAATAAAGCTCCGTGAGAGAATTTTTACAGAGAGAAGTTTTGCAACGTTTTAACCAATTGCGTCAGACAAGTGGGGATTTACACAAGATACTTAATAAAAACGTTTGCAGGAGTAAGGATTAATAATGTTCATTTTTTTTCTCAATGTAAATATATATAAATATTTTATAATACATCTTTTTAGATACGTATTACATTACATTTCGCATTTTTTAATCTCTCAGTAAAAAAAATTGCTTTACTTTTTGCGCAGTGTCAAGCAATAGTGGTGGGCTTTCTTGGGTCTCTGGTGGCGATCGTGATGGGTGCTTTTCGCAACGGCACGGTATCTCTGGATCACGCTTATTTGTTGTGCGCAAGCAGTCTGGTCACCGCGTCTCTCGCTTCCTTTGTTCTGGGTCTTATTACCGCGGCCGTCATCGTTTTCTCTCGTCATTGCCACATCAATCCGGACAACGTGGCCACGCCGATAGCCGCAAGTCTCGGCGACATCACGTCGCTCGCGCTTCTCTCGTGGATTGCCACTGTACTCTACGAATGCATAGATAAGCAGGACTGGGTTGCGCCTCTCGTTATATCCTGTTACATCCTCGTAACACCTCTCTGGGTCTGGATCGCCAAGAAGAACAAGTACACCAACGATGTGCTCTACTTCGGCTGGACACCGGTCATGGTCGCTATGCTGATCAGCAGGTAAAGAAAGATCAGATTGATCTCTCAAACTACCTTTGTTGCGCCTGAAGCACTCGGTGCAGAATAATCTGGAATCTATAATACAACTCTGTTTGTTGCACAGTTGCGGCGGTCTCATATTGGAATTCATGGTATCGCGCTTCGAGAATCTGACGGTGTTTCAACCGGTAATCAACGGTGTCGGCGGAAACTTAGTGGCTGTCCAGGCCAGCAGGATATCGACAGCGCTTCATAAACAAGCTGAGCTCGGCACGCTTCTAATTCCGCCTGGTCACACGCATCCCGTCATCTTCATCACTCCCATTGCTAATTTTTTCGGAAAAGGTGTGTAATTTTCGTTCCGACTAACTGATCAGAAGTTTTTTTTTCCTCTATACATCAAGATTTTTCTCTTTATCATCTTTTCTTATCGTTTGTTTTCTTCTAGGTATGCACGCTAGAACAACGAGAGTTCTGATGGCGATGGTGATACCGGGTCACATCATTTTTATTTATCTGATCAATTACATGAAGGACGGCAACACGTCGATGACGCCGCTATTTGTCTTCGTTTATCTATGCGCGGCGATGCTGCAAGTCGCGGCGTTGCTCTACATCGCCTTCATTATGATCCACTGGATGTGGAAGCGAAAAATCGATCCCGACAACTCGGCGATCCCGTACTTGACCGCTATGGGCGATTTGCTCGGGATCAGTTTGCTCGCGATTGCCTTCCAATTTCTGTACCTGGTCGGGGATCAAGAATTCGACGCGCCCTGACTGTATTAAGACTTGTTATTCTGTGACGATGAGCACATGACAACCAATGATGGTAATTGACATGTTGGCAATTTTTTTTTATTTGCACGCGTAACTAGTAGGATCTGTACGCTCAGTTGAAGCTCAAGTCAGTAGTCACTCGAAAATCATGTACTGGAGGAACTATTAATTAAAAACAAATTTCAAATGGCGGTAAAATCATTTGACAACTTTACTTATCTTTAGATCTTTAGCCTTTTAGACATAACATTATAGAAGCATTAATTTGCAACGCGTTTTACAAAAACATCAGTAGTTTTTTTGCAGATAAATATGTTCGCAGAAGTAGAATGTAGCGTATTTTGTTTGTTTTTTTGCAGAGTCACAAATTATGACGTTTCTTTGACGGGGATGGGTGACGCACAAGTAGAAAATGTCGGACCGAAAGGGCATTCCTACGAGGCTGTGGTCGTCTGAAAGTATATTCCACCGAAAACAAACAAAAAAAAAAAAAAACCATTTTTTCGATTTGCTAGTCGAAGAAATAAATAGCATGTTTTATATAGGGCAATTGCGAAATTATCATTTGGCTGAACATTAATAATCTATCATTTTTATTTTGCGTCATGCAATGTTAATTAGAATTTAATTCAAATCTCAAACCAAAAGATTTCACAAACCAGCTGTTTTTATTTTTTTTTAAGCTGTAGGACAAACAAGATTGTTTTTTTTTTTTGTCTATATAATACTTGAGAAGTACAACTTTTAGAAATATGCAAAATAAAACTGATACGACATTATTAATGCCTTATCAATAGACTTGCGCATGTTTTGTACACAATGTGCATATTTTTATAGGCGGTACAAGACAACTAATGATCCAATGATAAAAATATCGTTTCGTCACCAACGTTATTTTTTTTTTACGTTTCGGAGGAATTCAGTTCCTCGGCTCTCTTCTATAAAAGTACGCACAAAAACATCCGCAGCTCTATATCAAGTAAAGCGGGCGCACTCAGGTTTTTTTCTTTTTTTTTTTTTAATTATTATAGATATATTAATACGCAGGATATTTCGCGCATTGTTGTAGTTACAGTACCAACAAAACGGGGGCATGATTCTTCACGAAAATGATGTAATGTGGAGTAAAAATAATAATTGTTTATTTTACATTGTAGAATTTTTCTTGAAGAATCGCACTTTGTTCTCCGGTATCGCATAGCGCTGGACATCCTGTTTAAATCGCTGATTATCACAGAGTATAAAAGATTATTTTCTTGAAAGAAGCTCTGTGTGTGCGTGTGTGTGTGTATGTGTGCGCGTGTGTGTGTGCGTGTGCGTGTATTTGTGCATGAAAGATATTACTTAATCAATTTCGGTTACCAAGCAACGGATATGATTAGAAAATACTTGCGGAAATATACAAGGTGTCTGATAATAACCGTGTCATTTATCAGATAGGGCGGGTTGTGCCGAAAAGTTATTTACCACTTTGCAATAATTAGTAAATTATTCGTTTAAATAAACACCTGCGAAAACGAGATCTCCTTCGTGAAGATACGATCCGAGAGCGTTTCGCCTTGCGTCCAGCAACCGTGAGTGCGCGGCGAAACGCCGGGTTGCCTCTTCATGGTGAATTGTGCACGTTGCACATTTGATCTTTTATATAAATTAATAATTCATTACTGTGTGCAAAACACACAAAAAATGAAGGACTCGGCACAATCTCTCTCTACCTGTCCATGAGACGACACGATTTTTACAAAACACCTTGTACATATATATGCACACATATGTTTAATTAAAATGTTTTTTGCGCGTAATGTACAAAGCCTAAGATTTAGCTTAAAGATTAGAAGGAGGGTTTTTAAGTCCGAGAATGCGATCAGTTTACTTCGATGTAGCGTGAACGAAAGATCGAGGCGATTGCGAAGAATTCTATATTTTTCAAGAGATGAATTAGAAAAGGATCGACACGATTTGAACACAATTGGATTTATAACGTGCGATAAGACAACACCGTAAAACCTTTCGTTTCGTCATTCCGCGGGTCATTCAGCAAGTATATTCTGGTTCTTCCACAAAAACAAAACAAATACGCGTAAGTAACAGTATGTGTAGTCGTAATATCAACGCGTACGTGTCTTCGAATAGTTGCCTTCGTATACGACGAAATTTATAGGGATAATAGGTATTTAGAAGCTGCCATACACGACCTATTTTTGGAAGCTTTAGAAGCTCTCGGATTATTGCTCGATCCTGAAATGTGTATGCGAATAAATAAAAATATGTGTGTGCGCGCGCGCGCGCGCGCGTCGAACTCTCTCTGAAGAGATACTCGTGCGAGATACGCATGCAAAATGAGAAATTAGTCTTCCCGTTACAGACGACTAATTCGACGATTTTCTCTTTAAATTATTGTACGTGTGTATATAAATTTTCAAAAAAAAAAAAAAAAAAAATATTCTCTTGATTGTAAGAAGTTCCTTGAGAAGAGAGAGACACGCAGTATTAAAAAAAAAAAAAAAAACAAAAAACCAAAAAAAAAAACAATGATATCTACATAGCTACATATCTTATAATTAAAATTGAACCGATGAAGCGCAAATAATTGCGAGAAAGCAGAGAGAGAGAGAGTCAGCAGAAAATCTCGCGTGACAAAGAGATTGATCATTTTGTTAGTAGCATTACTCCAATCGCTCTTATTGTTAACCAAGTCGGAAGTGTGTGTATAAAAAAAATTTCACGAATGAAAATTAAAGAAACTTCGCGAATGTGATCGTAAGATACTCAATTGGGATAGAGTCACGCAAATACGCGATACAATTGAAACTCGAGTCTGCGGTGCAGGATGATGTTTTTTTTTTTCTATTGTAGTTGGATCGCACGCGAGGATTGATAGCGAAAGAATTGTAATCATGTCGTTGCGACGCTCGCACGCGATTCGAAGAAAAGCATCGCGTGTGCGTGTCGCGCGGGTTTCGCAGTTGTTCGAAATTAAAACGCAAAGTGTGCAGTTGTTTGAGGAAATATATAAAATCTACAGATTCGAGATTTTGTTTCTCTATTATCGAGGTATTTCGCGATGAATCGAATCCTGACGAACTTTTGTTACGAAATTGCGCACGATTCGGATAGTCATTGCTTCGTGAGGATAACGATATTTTCAATTGAAAAAAAAAAAAAACAAAAAAGAGCATTTATAGTTACATACTGTTTTTCTGACATCGCGTGAACACTTTACTACGTACTAATCTAACTGCACAAGAGACACGATACGACACGCCTTCACGTTCGAGAAAACAATTTCATCACGTCATAAATTTCAATCGCGTTTATCACACAGCGATACTTCGGTCGAAGTTTAAATTTTGTTCGATACATCTGTCAGTTTGTTATCATGATAGCTGAGGAAGGTAGGGAAATACCGTGCGGCGGCGTAATATCCCGCGCATTTTTGTTTGATTTTGAAGAGTAGATATCACATATGAAGACTGTCAAGTGCTCTCAGTAAAAATGTTGAAGAACGTTCGTCGAGCGAAAAAAACACATTTCGACGAAAATATTTCGGATTTTTTTTTCGTGGCAAATCGAAATGTTTTTATCGTTAATATAATATTTATTATGATATGTAATAAGATTGTTTCACTTTGTGAAACAAGAGGAAGTGGTCAGCAATGTTTTTTTTTCGATTCGCACATCGTTGCGTTTTAATTTTCGCTCGACGAAAACGTTTCAAACTTTTTCCGTACGATGAGCGATGGTTCATGGTTTTGTAATATCTAGTGTTTTCGCGTCTAAATTTTTTAAACGACATAGTATAAGCGAAGCAAAACGCTTTATTACTCGATTGATCTCACATTAAAAGTAGACACAAGTAAGTAGAATATTTATTAATGTTTATATAACAATATGTATAAGTTAATGACATGACTTGTGTTGAAATTGTAGACAATATTGTGTTGAGATTGTAGACAATTTTGTTTCATATTAGGGGATGATTGCGCGCACAGTCATTTAAAAAAAAAAAAAAAAACTAAACTTTGAAACACGCTAAAAGTTAAAGCTGATATTGATTTTTAACGTTTCCGTTTTAGCTTTGAGTGCTTTTTTAAAGTCTTTGTATACTTTTATATATTTTTTTCATATTTTTCACAAATTTCTTGAGATTTATTAATTTTACGTGTAAAATATATTATACACGTACAATTTATTTTGATATATTTGATCAAAACTATATATTATTTAAATAATTTTCTCAATTAATATCCTCAGGGGAAAAAAAATTGCGAGTAATTAACACCATGCCATGCGCGACATTCCTAATCCGATGGGGAAAGTATTTTACGTAATTATATAATATATCGATTGTGCGCTATGATAAATTTCTGCAATTTGTTTAAGCGAAGTATTACTCTTAAAAATTAACGAGGTTTCTCGAAGTGCGCGGTATTCCTCCACCTTACCTTGTGTGTACTGTATAGTATTGTAAACTAGAATATATTCCGCAAAAAGAGAGAAAGAGAGGCGTATATTCCCGTGTGTGTGTGTGTGTGTATATAATACAGTACGATGCGCGTGCATTTTAATGCGTATTACAACGAAGACTAATATTTAGTCTTCATAGTTAGGAGAAGGATTCAAGTCGATATCGCTTTTCTCGACACACATTATATATGTATATACATATGTTCAGTATTATCAATTGTTTTCCATTGCCCGGAACTTTGCCAAGTGCGGCGGCCAGGACAGTTGTTACGTAATTTTTTGGAAATCTCTTCCGAGAAGAGAATAATTTCGATTTTTTGCGTCGTTTGTTTCCTTTTCTCTTGAAAGAAAAAGAACAAAAAAGTCGGAATTATTCCGAGCGGAGTCGACTCCGAATATTTAAGTTACATAACAGCTAGCTTGGAGAAGATCAGGACTCCATCAAATCATATTCCTCACACACGCTCCTTCGACACGTATATTTCGCAATCGACTGCGTCCAATTTGACCTAAATAATATAGCACATTTATATACAAAACCAAAAAAAAACAAACGAGATTATTATGATTGTACGAATTTATGCGATAATTGCTTTCACTAACACGATAAAAATAATTTAAACATATGTATTGTAGAATTGTGTGAAAAACTGCGCTTGCGCATTTGTAAACGTGTAAATTCTCTCAAACTGTTCGCTCATATGTTTTATTATGAAATCAAGAGTCACTTTAAACAATTTATTAAATTTATCGCTTCTAATGTGAGTGCGCGAACACACGTTGTTCGCTTTATTTCACATGTATAGAAACGGAAAACATATATAAATTTTTTTTTTATTTTACACGAAAATGTGCTATAAACACGCAGACAATAATACGCAATCTGAGGAGGGAAGTATTTTTTATGTAAAGAAAAAAGAGAAAAATTAAACAAACACATAGAATTCCTTGTACAAAGCCGACTTTATAAATAAAAACATAGAAATGGTATATATTATACACATAAAAATCCATTTTATTCTGACTACTTATTATAAAACGTGTAAAAGAATGTTGTGCAGAGTAGAACAAATGCTGCCGTTCGATCACCAGATTGCAAATATGTCTCTGTATAAATATATCGAAAAGAAACATAGTCGTTTGACAAATTGTCTGTAGCTTAAAATAGCGTTTGTCCCGTAAGTTAAAACGCGTAAGGGAAACGTACAGACAATAATAGAGCAAGCGGCAAAAAGACAAGAAAAAAAAAAAAACAAAAAAAAAAGAATAAAACAATATTTTGTATACAATATCGTGTTGTTATAAATAAACGCGCGTATCTTTTCCTTGTGCGATAAAAAACGACGAGAAAAACCGGTTGTTGATTCTAACAGATGGAAGAGTAGGTGTTAAGCAGAACACACCATTTTTCCTCAATGCCAAGTCGCAACCGAGCATCACACGACGATTTTCATAAATTAGATATTAATAAATAGATATTCCGTTTTTGCGTCAACAATCTGAGAGGGAGAGAAAAATCAAGAAAAAAAGCATCGCGTGATGCCGCAGACTTTACTTGACAGTTATATGCACAGAGGTATGTTCCTTCTGTTTATTTACTTCGTTGAAGATTGATCGCGTTCAGCAGAATGCAATCGCGTTATGCAACGAGTTGTAATGTTGTTTTTATCGTATACAGCTGAAAATTATAAAAAGTTGTGCAACCATTGCGTTTTGTTGGGACGCGATTAGCGACTTCGAAAATAACGATCGCACATAATGACGATAATTGTAGTGAATTTCAACGCGAGTCGTAAATCTTATGACAATGAGAAGATACGGCGCGTCAATTGCGCAATAGATCACGCGACGTGTGTGTGTGTGTGTGTGTGTCTAGATAAAATCATGCTTTTATTATCTGTTAAACAAGATTGTCGAAAGCAGCATAATAGTCAAAAAATATTTTGACGTAGATCTCACTACGTGTGCGTGAGATGTTATTTTGTAATATATGTGTAATAAAGTGTACAGAGAGAGAAAGAGAGAGAGAGAGAGAAAGAGACGAAAGAGAGAGAGAGAGAGAGAGAGAGAGAGAGAGAAAGAGAGAGAGAGAGAGAGAGAGAGAGAGCAAAAACGTCCGCGAGGCCTTTCTTTTTCAACAGTTGGTTAAGCAAAAATATAAAGTAAACATTATTGGAAAAAATGATATAGGATTAATATATAAGAGAAATAAATGTCAGATAAGATTTTTGTTTTCCAGTGCGTCATTCTCGCTTTTATTTGACACTTTTCCGTTTTCACTTCTCAGATGTTTTTTACACGTTGTAAATATAAGTAATATGTATAAATTACATATCACACTCTTTACACATCTCTCTTTTTCTGATTAGATTTCATTAAAAAAATGCATATGTACAAACATATAAATTGTGAATTACATCAACTTTGTAGCTTTCATATACAAACGTTTGTTTTCTTAATTTCTTCAACATCCATTGAAACTTTGGTTTTTTATTTTTTATTTTTTTTTTTATTTTTTTTTTGTTTTTCAACTTGTTAATAATTGTCTTACTTTGTTACTATGTGAGTATTAACGACATTTAAATAGTCATAATTTGTTATTTGAACAAATCACAGGTGTTTGCTTTATTACTCTGACAGGAATATAATCGTGTGTCGATGTGACAACGCAATCTTGAAAATGCATGCTTGAGAGAGCTTGCTTTTTTTTCTTTCACTGCAGTGCTAAAGTAACCGTGTAATTGTGTAGTTTACAATTGCAATATACGCAAATAAATGTACATAAAATGTAATATCTTTTTTGCGACTTTAAACGCATGTAATATCAGTGTAATAAGAAGTGTTGAATTTTTTATATATTGCAAATCCTTGTAACACACGTACCTATTTACACTGCGAGGTTGGGGGAAGTAAATAAAAACCAAGATACAACGTCGTATCTCGTCTCTCTTTAATACTACAAAATATAAATAAGTAATAATATATGTATATGCATATATACACACATATATAATTTATATGTATATATATATATAACGGAGTACAAAAATATTAATCGAAATATTGTTTAATGCATATCAAGATCAGCAATCGATAAATCTTTTGCATCAATTTCTCGATGTTAAACATTGTTTGTCGTTTGGTTGAAAATTAATATGTTGCACGTGTGATCATCTTACCATTAGCTAACCGTCTTAAACTTTAGCTTTAACAAAACACACACAAAATCTTAATTCGACGCGCGGCAACCAGCATATATTACATATTTATACAAGAAAACATATATAATACATACGGCAGGAAGATGTACGCGACAATATTAAGTAGGCACGTCGCACAAAAGCAAAAATTGCTTTTAAAACAGCAATTGCGATGAAGTTTGTTCGTCTGTGCTGCATCAGTACGAAATTTATTTACTGCAATTTCACTTCCTCCTTCACTTTCCACTTAACCAATTCCATACAAGCAACAGCGTCCTCGTTACTATCATGACCATTGACTGAAATAGAAAAATTATTATTAGATGATGCGCACGGTATTTATTCTCTTTTTTTTTTTTTTCCGTTCGCTCTACATTCAAGGAATTGAACTCACTGTCATTTTGTATGATTTTCTTGAGGTATTCGGAACAAAGATTTTTCAAAGCTCGTTTCTGGGGATATCCGTTTTTGTGGGGGAACATAACGCTAGTATCCACAACAGTGTCGTGGAGCAGCTTCAAAGCTTTGAAATCGCTCTCGAGGCTGTGACCCACCAAAATTGTCTTGTCCGAGAACATCGTAAGAAGCGTAGCTTGCACGTCTAAAATAGTCGTCGTTACGTCCTTCATATCTTCTTCCGTAATCCCAGAAAACCTGTTACGGTAAATTACAAACCGGGAAATTACTCAGCACGTATATAAATAAATTATATTATGATAGATTTCCTTTTTTTTTTGTCACAATGACATATATGCGCACATGTATCTATTAAAGACTTCAACCTTACCTTGTATTGTAATCGATTATTGAATTCTGTGGTTTGACTAACGTTTCATATATCACCTTACAATCCTCGTCGATTACCGTTACTCTAGTTAATTCCAAACCTTGTGTAGTATAACACATCTCACAGTCGAGCGCGTAGATACCTTGCTCGTCCGTAGGAATACCTTTGCATAAAACACGGAAAATTAAAAACAACATGTACAATAAAACAAAATATATCCGTATATAGAAGAACAAAAAAAATGTGTAAGTAGAAGAAAAATATCTTACTTTTTGACAAAGTTGTAACGTAACCGCGAAGATTTTCATAGTCTACATAATCCCACACGTGAGTTTTGGCATCGCAACAACCAGAAGCAGATCCGAACTGTTGGCAGCAACTGTACTTGCTCTCGCCTCTAAAGGTGAACTTTCTTCCCCAGTGAAATATACAATTTTGTTGTAGTACAGCAAAACCGTGCTTGTTGACCATATACGTTTGGCCACATCGGCTGCATATTCTTTCGTTAGGCACTTTAGATAACACACCTTCGTTCCGCGCATTTCTTATGTAAATCTTTGCTCGCCCCTGCAAGACGTGTATAATAAAAAAAAAAAATAAAAACTATAACGCTATAATACTTTGTTGAAAGAAATTTTTGACAAGTTTCTTTTGCGACTTACCTTTGTGCCATCTGGATGTTTACGGGGAAAGCCATTATCTCTGAGTTGTGTCTCCGATAGGATCCATTTTTTGAGTATGTTGTAAAACGCAGATCCTTTAATGTCTACTAAATTTCTTTTGTTCTTGATCACACTCCAAGAACCCTTTGATTTACCAGCAAGCACAGCTTCGTGAGACATCATGCCGTAATTGAGTCCGCTGGATTTTTCGTCCGGATTTTTGTTCTGATCTACTTCTTTCTTTAGTTTGTGAATTGCCAACATACATGAATTCTTATAAACTGCGAGTGCCTTACACTTCTCGTGGCACGCAAATTCTTCCTTAACGGCTCGTTGTGACGCGTCGTCGCCGTTTGTGTAGATTTGCACGCATACGTCGTGCATCAAATTGAGATAATACTGACGAACATTTATAGGAAACTTCTGGGTTGCGCCTTGGAGCGGTTCTGAGCGTATAAGTTGAGGCATCTGCACGAATTAAATATCTCACTTGTATTAAATGATGAACAAATTTATACGTTTGGTTAGGTTAATTTTTGAAATAAAATAATAGATAATAAAGAACAATAGTTAATAAAATATTTTGTAACATCTTAAAACTTACCGTTTGTGGAATATGAGCAACACGCGCACGCTTCGTAGTTTGTGCAACTGTTTTGTTTTCTATTTTATTATCCGCAGTTTTTACCACTGTCTCTGTAACTTTCTTTTTTTCCAGTGCAAGTGACTTTGCATACGGAACATGAGCGATCCTAACGCGACCTGTGATACATTAACGTTTTTATAACACTTAATAAAATATAAGAGCAAAAAGTTAAAAAAAATTTAAAAAGTCATTAAAATATCATTAGAGATGATAGAAGGACGATTGGAACCAAGGTGGAATGTAATAAACAATAATATATATCAATATTCCAAACGTTTCGGCTATATATTTAAGTTCCATCTTCAGTGGAATCCTAATGAAGTATTAAACGTGAGGTCACTCTCTTTTATACTTCATCATTAAATTATTAAAACTTTTTTTTATTAAAAAAAATTACTGCCTACACAGCAGCAAAAAAAACCTAATTAGCCTAATTAGCAAATCAAATTTCGACAAAAAAACGCACCGTGTAGCGCTAGCTTAATGACTGATTTGATGAAAAAACCTTACCATTTGTGTTCGACTGAACGTCATTATTGCTTATCGACGATGTGATTTCTGTATATTCTTTTCGCGCAGTACTCGGAACATGAACTGCTGATGCGGATGTAACTTGAGACGGGTGTGTACTTGCATTAGCCGCAGCCTTTTCTGCAGCCATTTCGGCTGCTTGTGTTTTCATGAAACGCCACCGCTCATACATTCTCAGTTGTGGATTTATGACCTTTTTTTGTGGCTGACTAGAACCTACATTTCTAGTGACGTTCGTGGCCGCTGAGGGATGAGCAATCCTTTTTTTGCCGATTTCTTCTGTATCCTCGGCTTCCTGTCTTTCTTTTTTGAGTGATACTAGTTTTGATTGGTCACAAGGCTGGTATTCCTTCAAAATAAAACAGTAATATACAATTTTTTTCTAATATATATTAGGTTAAACATATATTTAGTAGTATTTTTATTAATTTTAGTGAAACATATATGTGTACGCGCGCGCGCGCGTGTGTGTGTATATGTATGTGTGTGAGTGAAATAAGCAAAATATTTTTAAAACGAATCTATGATTAACTAAAAAATAATATAATAAATTTTTAATTAATTTTTTTAATTTAATAAATATTTACACTCTATACACAAACATCTTGTATCTTCCTCGCATTGGCCTATTCTATACGTTTAAAAAATAATACTGTAATTGATATTTGGCAAATATAAATAAACACACGTGTTTGCATATACATAAAATGCAATATATATATATATATATATATATATGCAATATAATATATATATATATATATATATATATACAAAAGTGAATACACTGTATATTTACTACGCGTATATACGTATTAATTGGTATTTTTACAATTAATTGAACACCTTAGAAATATATAGAAATATCAAAGTCCCAAAAGGGGTTTTTGCGACGGTCTAAAGGTTAATAACGTAATAAATACATAGGCTAATCATATAAATCACGTACCTGGAAAATTTTCAAGCATTCTTCTTGTATATCATGATCAGAATCCGATAATCCCAACATCTCGTCGTCTATCAGAGAATAAATACTGCTTGGAGAACCATCGGACGATCTATCGGATGATTTGTCCTCGCTGTTGCTTTCTTTGCGTTTGCTGGATTTTTTAAAAAAATCATCGGATTTTTGACTCGATTCCGAGTGATACTTTCTGTCGCTTTTGCTCGACGTGTGTTTACTCGACTTAGAACTTGAGCTTGATCTATGTTTGTCGCGCTGGCTAGATTTGTGATCATTTCGATCTTTTTTCGAAGACGCGTGCCTGTGTTTTCGCGAGTCCGAATGTTCCCTGCTTCTATGTGAGGACTTGTCACGGTCGCTTTTCTTTCTATCTTTGTCTTTGCTCGAAGATGATCGATGTCTGTCTTTCGAATCTGATTTATGTCTGGACTTTTCTTTGTCTCTTCTCTCAGAACTGTGACGATCTTTCCTATCCCTTTCTCTGCTTTTACTGTGACTGTCGCGTTTTTCTTTTTTCTTATCGGTACTTTTATTTGTACTATCCTTTTTTCTTTCTGACGATTTATCCGCATCCTTTGTTTCATGTTGTTTAGACTTATCATTACTTTCTGCATCACTTGTCTTATCATAATGATTGTTATTTATTGTATTATCTTTATTGTTTGATTGTTTATTTACAGTTGTAGTTGATGCGCATTGCAAATTTTCCTTCTCTTTCTCAGTTTTATCTTCTATTTGTTCAGTCTTTTTGATAGTTGTGTCATCTTTATTCTTGGATATGTCTTCAATAGATTCATCATCAGAAAACTTAGGTTCAATGTCCAAAGAGTATTCCTGAGAATCGTTGCTTAATTCTTGTTCCAAGGAATTAGAAGCAATATTGGCAGCAAAGACCTCATCCATTATGTCAAACGTATCTGATTTGTATCCATCCAGTGTGGAATCATTTAATTGCTGAACCGTCTTCAACGGCGCTTTAACTTTTTTAGGAACATATTCTTCTCTTCTCTTTTTAGATTTTGGATGATACTCTTCTTTAGGTTTAAACAGATTGTTTGAACCGCCTTCAAACGAGTTTGAAGATGCGTCCGATTGCAATACAGACATATAATTGTTTCCGGCATTCTGATCGATCTGATTAACTATGGCAGTAGGTTTGTATGTAACTTCTGGCTGAGAATTTTCAAATTCATGAACAATGCTTAACCACGGTTTAATGCCTTCCGGCGAGGGTTTGCGTTTGACAGCCACTCTACTCTCTCTGGTAAGCATATACGAAACCACCGGTATGTGACGTTTCTTTAATTCAGCTATTGGTGTTGGGTTATAGACACAAGCATTTGGTTTTGTAATAGTTGCGGGCAATGCGATATTTCTTCCAACTATATTTGGCAAAACATTATGCACAGAAGCAATGGAGTTAGAAGCTAAGGTTGGCTTGAGTCCTTCCACTACTTGAGACACAATATTCTGTGAAACTTGCTCTGTATCTGTAACCTTTTGATCCGCCAATACCTTCTTTACAGCTTCTGACACTAACTGTTGCAGCATGTCAGGATTTGAGGCCACATCGGCAGATTTGCTTTCTTGCGCTTGTCCCGTTGCCTGATCCTCCACCACTCCAGCCACTCCTGCTGTGCTTCCAGCATCTTCTATGTAAATATAATCAATCTTATATTTGTATATCATTGATTACTAGTATATAATTTATTACAATATTTAGATCGAATTTTTTATAGAAAAATAGTAAAAACCCTGCTGTGTATATAACGCATCTTATCAAGATGTATTGCAAGTTTTCAAACATTGTTCCTCCTCGTGTAATCAATTATCAATCAGACAAAGAACAAAGAAGAACAAAAACCATTTTGTCTCGACAATATTAACTCACAATCAACTAACAACCAGTAAACTCTAGATGTTTAAAAACACGCAACAATCCTGTTTACAAATTTTGTTCATTTGCGAAAGTTTTCTTATTATGAACTATTTTTTGTAAAGAAGTACCGCGTGTATCGTGAAAAAAAAACTCAGCGATTGATAAATACCCTTACCTCGTCTAGCATGTTTGAAGTGACAATAAGGCCGATCGCACGATCCACTGTCATAAAACGGGCAATTTATCGTCTTAAAGTACCCGGTCGACGGCAACATAATAAATAATTCATCGTACTCCGTCCTACAAAAGAGATGTTTCTCGCGACGAATGTGTCCGTGTGATGCTCGAGGACGATTACACGATTATCGCACGCTGATCAAGATCTGAAGCATTGACAATCCGATATAACACATTAATTAATCATGTCATGGGTTCAGTCATCGATCTGTCACGTGTGGAAAGAAAAAAAAATTGATACAAGCGAAACTCCGAACGATTTTTCCTAAATTTTTGTGGTCCTGTACAGTGTTCCGTGTGTGTGTATGTGATCGAGGTTATGTTACACCGTCGAATCATGATATGTACAAACTCGAGAACGGCAACCTTATTTTCATACGACCAAAATCGATTGTTCGATACGCCCTCTAGATTATTCGAAAAAAGTAAAATTTTCTTTGCTCTTCGCGATCGCGTTACTCTGACCATTTTACAATGCATTTAAATTGCGCGACCGAGAGATGTAAAACTATATAAAAATAAATATATAATATAATAAATAATATATTACGCGAATAATTATTTTTTAATAATAAGTAATTTTACATCACTGCGACGGGCGATTGATAAATATTCGAAAGACAGATGCGCATAGCGTTTTCGACTGATTAAATCTAAAGGGACTCTAATTAAATCGTCCGAAATAAATTAAATGACGTCACTTCGCAAATTTATACGAGACACAGCGAGAGCGAAAACCGACCCTGATCGGAGAATGTTCTGCCGCTTAGTAGTCGACAGCTGCGTTCGGCGATGGAACTTTCGAAGATGTCAGAGGTGTAAAATCAAAAACAAGCTATTCGATCTATCGCGTATTGGTCGAATACGCAGATTTCCGAGATAAGAGAACACTTCAAAGCCTTCGATTTTCAAACGCAGTAAATATTTGAAATTTTAAAAATTAAACGACCGTATTCGACAGAACACATAGAGTTGCAAAAAACGGAGTAGAATGAATTCTTATAACGAGAGATTTGTAGTATCGTGCGTACGTTATATATCGTTGAATTCTCACGTTGTTTTTATTTTTATATTACATTTTATTTACTCTCCTTTATTATTGCCGTTTTATTTTTTAAATGCGTATTTGTGTTATTGGCTATTTATTTATTTAATATTATTTTTCACATAAACTGGTTGTGTTTTTCAGTATACGTGTATATAGTCGGAATTTAAATTGGAGAAAAGTAAAAAAGAGATATATGTACTAACGTGGAAATCACGCTGCGATTTATACAAAAAAGAGAGAGAGAGAGAGAGATAGAGAGAAATGGAGTATATTATCTATTGCACAACAGTATTGGCGATATCCGTTAGTCTTTTCTACATATACGCCAAGTACAAACTGTCTTATTGGAGAAAACGTGGAGTCAAGACTCCGCCCACGCATTTAATTTTCGGAAATTTCAAAGACGTCGTAACGTTAAAAAAACGCCCAGCTGAAGTACTCTGCGATATTTACAACAATGCCGATCCAAACGATCCGTATATAGGTTTTTACATCTTTCACAAGCCTATGTTACTTCTGCGGGATCCCGATTTGATCAAGAGGATAATGATCACGGACTTCGATATTTTTCCGAATCGACGATTTGGCTCGCGCGATCAGAAAGACGTAACGGATCTGGAGAGCTTACTGGCTATGCAGCAGCCAAAATGGAAATACGTCAGGAGCAAACTGACATCAGCTTTCACCGGTCAAAAACTAAAGATCATAACACCGAGCATCGTAGAATGCGGAAAACTCATGTTAAATTATATCGACAACTTACCGACGGGCGTAGGTGTCGAGCCGAAAGACATGAGCAGCCGCTACATAGTCGATATTTTGAACTCCTATGCGTTTGGTATCGCCACAAATTCATTCGATGAGAAAACAAACGTGTTGTGGAAAGATTGTAGGTGTTTTTGACAAATTTTTTATTTAACGCAGAAACTATAAACAAAATTCTTCTTCTGTAAACAACTAACGTTTTTTTCTTACAAATTTTTCTGCTTCTTACGTTTAAAAAACTTTTAATTAGTAAATATAATTTTTGTGTCAATTTTTTTTATTATGTCAATTTACAGGTGTGAAACTTTTTTGCGATCTGCAAGCTATTCTGACTTTCTTAATCTTTTTTTTTATTCCTGAATGGAGCCATCTAATCAGACCGTTGAAAAAACGGACCTTGGAAAACCTCAAGTCAGTTTTCTGGAATTCCATAAGTGCTAGAGAAAAAACAGGAAGCAAGAGAGGAGACTTCATCGATGTTCTTTTAACGCTCAAGAATGGAGAACAAAACCCTATTTACAGTAAAAATCATTCAACTTTTAAAACAATTTGAATAGTAGCAATACAGTAGTGGTACTTGGTATATTGCAAGTTGTAATTAATATAGCAAGTAATATATAGACATATAATATACAGCACAAATTAATTTCTTCAATCACAACTTTAAATTAAATTTCCTTATGTTAATATTTTTTTCATGTTCAGAACGCAATGTATATGTATACTTACATGTGTTATCTTCTCGTTGTAACAGAGTTCGAGGGAAGCAATTTACTCGCACACCCGATCAGTGTTATGGTTGCTGGATTCGAGGCGACTACTGATGCGCTTGCGTTTTGTCTGTACGAATTGGCACGTCACCCGGATCATCAAGACACTTTATACAACGAAATACAGACATACGTATCGAACAAAGAATTGACTCTGGATGTGATTAATGAAATGCCCTTCTTAGATTCTCTTGTGATCGAAATACTAAGATTATATCCTCCCCTACCCATGACCGATAGAATAGCTACGAGAGACTACAAAGTAATCAACGAAATTTTACAGAGACAGATCATTACAGACTATTACTTCTGCAACCCCGTGTTGTGTATGTTTTTGTTTTCAGATAGAGAACACCGGATTGATAATTGAAAAGGGTGTTGCGGTTTACATGTCTGCAAATTCGATCAATCAAGATCCGAAATATTTCTCCGATCCGCAAAACTTCATCCCAACGAGAGAGTACGAGAACAAAAAATTTCACGAATCGTTGCCATTTGGTATTGGACCTAGGTCGTGCATAGGTCGGTTATAAAAAAAAGCATCATAAAATAAGTCATAAATTTATCTTCTGTTCTATAATTCATAATTGTGTGCAAAGTAAAACATAAATTTGTTTGACAATTTTTTATGTATTTTCAGGACAGAAAATGGCCATAATAATGACAAAAATTGGACTAATCACGATCATATCGCAGTATATACTCAGCTATAAACAACCGAATGAGGATATAAAAAGCATACACACATTCACGAACGTGCCTGATAAATTTCGGTTGCTATTCCAGAAACGTGATAATCGATCATAAAAATAATCTAAGCGCTTCAAAGGACATCGTGCAAATATATACATGTAAGAAGGGAATGGGTGAGAAAAAAAAATGATAATTTTCACTATTACATTCATGTACTCGGGTAAAGACCGCTCGATATGTTCAAACAACTTACGAGAATTTTCACGTCTACGACGAAATAAATTTATTGATAAAACTATAGATCTCATTACGCGTTTAATAAAAAATGATTTTCTTATAGCTTAGTAGATAACATACTATCACTGAAGCGAAGGATATTAACTTCTCAAGCATTGCGACATGTCGATCCTCATTGCAAAGTACGGTTTTAGCACAGCGTATCATGATCGAAAGACATATATATTTTATAAATATACTATAACAGAACATTATACAAAACAACAAGCGTTTCGGCGGTCGCCGTTATTGACTCGATTTTTCTCTTTTGTGTGTGTGTGTGTATATGTACGTATATGTGTATATATACACACGTAAATACATATGTGCAAACACATATATATACATGTACACACATATATATACACGTACACACATATACAGTGTATACTAACAACAATATATATTATATGTGTTAACATAAGTTTTAACGTCATTTTAAATATAGCTAATTAACTACTAACGATTATCTTACATTGCTGTGTCGTATTTTCTCGTTTTACGATAGTAAAAAAATTTGCTAGTTTGGTAGATAAAAAGGTACGAACATTCATTGTACATCGTTCACCGATTGACTTTCTTGTGCGCTTTCATTTTCCGCCTGCGTAAAATGAGGTAGTTCAGCTTTTGTAGCCAACTCCAACGCATGCATCCACCTATATAAAAAATATATAGGAAATGTTATTTATAACATTTAAGAAACTTGATAAATAAACACAATTTTTCTACACCTACTTTTTTTTGTCCTCTTGAGAAGATGCTTGGAGATAGTAATATTTCCTAGAATGATGCATCTTGAACGCTCTTATTCGATCTTTCGTGTTCAGGGGATCCTCGTCAGGTAATTTTGTACCTTCGGTCACCATAAAGCCCGGCATGGGTGTCGCTGTCATAGCCATGCTTTCCGATTCCGATTTGAACGAGTATAAAACAAAATCAACGTGCAACGCAAACCATCGTCTCGTCCAAGGTTTACTGGCCTGCGTTTTCAGTAGGAGATATCCGGATAATACTGAAGGCGCGCGCGCCGATACTTGCAGCAAACTTGGCACTGGTCCAGATGGTGACGATGGTGATTTAGTGAGCGGTTGAGTGAGCGCGGCGTGACATAATCTGCACACTCTCATGTTCTTATTGTCTTCAAACAGTAATTTCTGATTTGAGCATTTACTGCAGATCACCTAAGGAAAGATAAAACGCGTTAACGCACATTATGTAATTACTGAGTTTTTGAGAATTAATTTCAATGCAATATACTAACTATTCCACATGCCCGGCAGTTGTGTTTGCGCTTCATCACAGAAAAACTAACTTCACAATCCATGCATCTGGTTACATCATCGGCCTTAACCAGGGAAGTTTTGACACTGCCAGTTTTCAAACTTGCTTTGCGTCTCATGATCTCCTGCATCGTTTGGAACAGCGCGTCCAACCACGCCGCTTTCTCAGCTGCGGCATGTGTATACAGTTCGACGCTTTTGTTTTCGTCTCTTATGTAAAAAGTATTCGCGGTTTCTAGATTATCGCCTTCAACTACTTGTAAATTTTCTACCATAAATTTGGCTCTTAGTCGGTACATTGGACCGGGTATCAGTCTTATTGAACAGAGTAATAATAAATCACTAAACTGCAAAAAAATGACTCGTTAGTAACATTGTCTTACCATGTGAATGATAAATAACACGCAATTGATTGATAATTACTAAAAACAAATGTCTCTCCTGATGATCACCACTACGCGCTGAAATTTTCACTATACGTCCTTCCTTTACTAGTTCGCGAGTCGCACTGACTAGATCAGTCGCATCATATATGCTTTCTTGGATTTCCAAAAGTTTCTTAAATTTATCGATTTTCTTCATCGCTTCGTTCGTGTGATTCGCAGCGGTGGAAACTAATTCGAGGGCTTCTAAAATTTTGGACGTTACGTTACGTAATGTTTTTTTCTTAAAATTATCATCGTTACCAATACACAAATATAGAGAACATGCAATTTCCGAAAACGAAAACCCGTGTGTATATAAATAAAACGCATAACAAACGGTGAATATAAAAACTTGCTTACTTCGCGTGTCCTCGTAATCCAAATTGTCATCTGTGAGATTTCGCAAATAATCTTTGAGAAGCAACTCGTATCGCGGGAGCCTCTGTATCGGGCTCAACATATGATGAGACAGTGTTAATTTGCCGCATTCGTCGAGTTTCTGAATTTCATTAACTATTGCCGCGAATCTGGGAACTTTGTTTTGCAATGTGTTTATCAGATTCATAGCGTGATCGAAATTCTTCACGTATTCCGTGTACATCTTGAGAAACGGCGCGAAGTTCTTCATTATGTCGCCAATTCTCGGATTCAAATCCCAACATTGCATTCTCTCTTCGAGTTGGGGCAATAAAAAATCGTTGTGAAATTTATAAATAGATTTGATATTTGAAAACATATGTTGGACAGTCTCCGGAGAGAACATTGGATGGGCTCTGTTTTCCTGATCTACTCTAAATTGAAACACCTGATCGATCAGATGCAATATGTTCACGTAATTCTTTTCGGTCGCCAACAACTCCTGCGCCACGCGAAACGCCTTCTTCTTCTTCGAGTCGGGTGAATCTTTCTTCACAATCAATTTAGGTTCCGGTGTAGACTCGTCTGTGTGATCAGCAATTATAGCCGAGTCGGTCTCCGAAGACCTTGTTTCGTCTGACTCCTCCTCACTTTCGGACTCACTTACCGCGTACGTATCTAATGTATACTGATGAGACCTCCTTTCCGAAGCTACGTAACTGCGTGTTTTTAAAAAGTTTTATTTTCCATTAAAGCATATATATTTGTTTTTATATATATTGATTTTTCTCACAAATCTCCACCTACCTGCTGCTTCTATACTCTAGGACGCTATGTGACATTTGAATAAAGGACGTTTCCGTTGAAGTTTCCTCGCGTCTCCTGATATCGATGCATTCGGCCGGCGTGGAAGCGGACATGACAAACGATTGAAATCGCGGGAATCCGCCAAAACTGGCGATCCTGTGGAAGGAATGTCTAACGTATTGCCGTTCCTCGACACCCGCCGACGACACGTCCGAATCCTGCGAGTTCCCATTTTCGCTGCTCGCGCTTTGCTGTTCCAACAAACACGGCGATTTTTTGGAATGTTCGTCCTCCCGCTGGGATTCATATTTATTCTCGTTCTCGGTGATGTCCAGATCCGTGTAAAACGTGCTGGTGGACGTGCTTGTGTTCTTCGAGCTGAACATCTTGAATCCCTCGATCATCCAACTATGACCGTCTCCAGGTTCTGGCAATAGACGCGTCATCCAGGATGAAAAGTCTCTCAACTGACTCCGTTGCATCCTACGATCATCGTGAGTTGCGGTGATAATTGCAGTCAATTATCGCGTACGAACAATCGGGACGCACAAAGAAGAGAAAAACTGCGAGCGCGCGTTTGAAGAACAGAACAAAACAAAACAATAAATAATAATAAGAGCGCACTGTTGTGAATATGCAACTTGACTTTTACACAAAAAAAAAAAAAAAAAAAACCTGGCGCGCATTCTCAATCGCGAACAAGTTATGAATGACAACTGTAACTCTTTCTTCGCTTCAAATCTTTTTATGACAACAAACAATAAAGAAATATAGTTCGTGTGTGTGTGTGCGCGTGTTATACACCGCGCTATCGCGAGATTGACTCATAAGTCCACTCGAAGAAGCTGAACTTTTTCAGGTCTCAATGATGATAAATAATAAACGCTGATGAATTAAATTACGTCGCGGGATTGATGAATCCCGTCAAAATTTCACGCCGCATATTTCCGCGACGCGAAAACATTGGACGAGAGAAAAGAAAGAAGATTATCGGCGCGGCCGGCGCGCCGAACGAATCCGACGTGTCGATGAGCGCGAGAGAAATGTGGTTTCGAAATATAAACTAGCGTGGCGCGATAGATCTCTCGGGGGAGGGGGAGGGGGGAAGAGAGGGGCTATTTAAAAACGCATCCTCCTCTCTTAGATCGATCCATTACGCTAAAATTAACGCGTGCCGGTCCGTTCCAGCGCGCGCGGGAGCGAAGCTTCGGCATCGCTAATTGACACTCGGCGTGCTCCGAGTTGAACGCGCGTGCATGCCTCCCGCGGATACACACGCGTAATAAATAGCTAACACACACACACACACACGATCGTTAGACGATATATAACGCGTGCTCGCGTGTTGCTCTCAAACAAACGCTCGCGCGTGAGAGCTTCTTATTTCCCATCATTTGTGACACGAGAAATTCTCAGATCCGATCCCTTTCTATCGCGCGCAACTATCTAAATCGACCTACTATGTGTGTAATCGAGCGATGAAACATTTTTCTAATGCGCGGGGTCTAAACAGCGGGACACAAAACAACATGGTGTTCTGTTTCTAGTCACAACCAAAAGTGGCGGCTCTTATCGGAAGTTTATATTTATAAAACAGCACGCACACACAGCCGCCGCAAAAGCGGTTCCGAAACGAAACGAAGAATGTCGCGCAAAATCCAAGTGTGTATGTGTGCGCGCACACACGTCGAATGTTTTCAACAATATCGCGTTAATTTATAAATTATAGTTTTACGCGCAATTGTTTCACAAGCCGGCAATCGAAATCGGGAAGAAGCAAAAGAACTGATAACAAATTAGACGGAGTAGATGGTTACAGTAGATAAATAGATATACACGCAAACACTTGTGGCAAAGTAAACAAACTCTAAGAAAAATTAATCTCCTAAATGCGACAAAGAAAGAAAAAAACACAGCGCAGTGTGTTGAAAAAAAAAACTGTGAGTTATTTTATCACGAAATTTATTCGAAACCTTGTGAAAGCCGATATTATGGCATTTGAAATAACAAATTATTTGTTTATTTATTTACAAGTTTTTTTGTGCGTATATATACGTGTTTCATTTTAAAAATCGATCGAGAAATTTGACGTTCGATTTCGATCGACTTCGCGACGTAAGTAGTATATCATTCTGAAAATATCACGTCAGCGTTGGGGGGCAAAGACTGGCAGGTGCATTACGTTTCGTCACAAGGTGCTTACTACGCCCTTCATTTCCGACCGGATCAGGTTGACCGGCGCGCGGCGACTGCTTTTCTCTAACACACACACACACACACACGCGCGCGCACGCACACATATACTTTTCGTGCTAGACGGTAAAGCTTGTAACAGCTTCTGGGAGCTAGACAGCGTGAGATAAAGATAGAAAAAGAAAGAGAGAGAGAATGTCTCGTCGTCAAACTCGAACTGTTCCAATTACCTCTTGCCTTTAGACCGGTTGTAGGATAGCGAGACAGCAACAGGCGTACGCGGATTGGCATAATCGGCATAATGATTGGCTTAGGCCAGCTTAGGGGGAATCGAGACGGGGCTAAGTGGCACAGACCGATATGTTTTTCCAAACTCAAACACCGACAAAATCAGCTACGTTCATGATCGCGGCAAGTACGACTGATTAACGGGCAAGCCAGCCGTACATCGGCGGCACTCTGCTGTCTGTGTGTGCGTGTACATATATATGTATGCGAGTAACAACGCGGTGATCGGCGATGCAAAAAATTGTCCCGTAATAGTCATCAAGACGACCGAGCGAAAATCAACGAGCGATTAGATAAAGAAACAAAACAAAGATCGCACGATGCCAATAATAACGAATATTAAATCTAATCACTCCGCGCACGAACACACACACACACGCGCGCACACACACAACACGTTACGCATCAAGGACGTTATCGCGCGCGCACTCCGGTTCATCCGTTTTCCGAAGTTGTTCGAATGATCAGGTACACTGTGTGCGCACAGGTTTGTCCGATCCAATACGCGTCGATACTCGGACACTCCGCGACACTAGCGACGCCAACGGAGCGACAACGCAGTTTTCGAAATTTATTTGCTTTGCCGTCGGTAAGCGAGAAATTTGCGTTTATCGTTCGACGGTAACATTTAACCAAGTTGGCGGTAACATCATCTCATCAATTTTCTGATTAACCGACCGATAATTTCATTAGAATCGACCAATCGCATTATGTGGTCACATCAGACATCCGCCGAAATGTGCAAACAAATCCGAGCACCGCTGCGGAAAAAAAAATCGTCCCCAAAAAGTATCTTCTTGACCAGATGTATAATTTATTACCAAGTATCGCTTCTTGTTGATGCAATCAACGCAATTTACGAGAGAAGTAATGTAAAAAAAATATTTGCGTTATTTGCGCGAAAACAATTAAGGCATTCGAGTATGAGTATAGGATTTTGGGATATTTTTTTGTAAATCAACAAAGTTGTGGAAGATTCTACCGTTGTAATTTTAAATATATCTGGTGCCACTAACTATATTAAAAATAAGTAGGTAATTAAAAATATTGTACAAATGTATTTTTTTTATAATCACATGAGATCTTTGTGATTTTTCCTTACATCGTAAGATATATCCCTAATATGTTTTTAAGATCTCTTGTTTTTAGTGGATATTTTAAAATTGTGCTGTTTTTTTTTTAAATTGTGATATTTATCAGCGCTAATTAATTTACAATAAAAATATAAAGTAAATTATGTATATATATGACATATGTTGATTTTATAAAAAATAAGTAAGATATTTAATTTGATAAAAGAGAAAGATTAAAATATAAGTACATTATCTGATAAAAATGTTACAATAACAAATACTGGTCAAAGATATATTTGCATTTGTTATATTTGTACACAATTTGCAACACTATATATATTACAGTAAAAGCATAGAATCTATTGACTCATTGAATGTACATGTGGATATGGATTTACTCGTGTAAAAATATAAATAGGTACATTTACTAGACTTATTTGCTTTTGTTGTAATATATATATATTCAAAATTATTAAAAAAAGAACATAAATAATAATTTATTATCTATCTGCGATTACATTAATCAAACATGCTAAAACGCTAAGATATTCGGTTTGTTGAAAAAACTATTTCATTGTCAAGTATTAACAATCACAATTATTATTATTTACAAAAAATACTTGAAAATATGTACATACATACAATATTATTAAATAGTTCAAATATGAATATATATATATATATAAATAGAGATGTGCAGAGAATAGATTAAGAGGATCATATCTGCCATTATTATAGAAATTTAACGGTGATGTGTGTGTTTAAAATAATACTTATTTTGAGTATTAAAAATATTAATGAACAGTGTATTTTACATTTCTAAAAGTTGTTATTATCAATATTCTTATTTTATTTATTATAATTTGTTTTTTTTTGTTATCACATGCTTTTCTTGTAAACGATATTTTCCGTGATCAAGCGCCATTAAACTGTTAAACGTTGCACTTTTTTAGTTTTTCTTATATTGTTTCATCTTAAAGAAACTACTATAAAAAAAGAAACTAACTAGCGTTTGAAAAACGTTTAGCAAAAATTTGGCTATAGCTTACGTACTATAAATGCGTGCGAATATTATTTTTAACGTTATATTATTGTAAAATAATTCTTAGCGTTGCCTTGAATTTCGCATGTTTGAAGACACAAGTAATTGACTAATTATTTGATATTGTCCGAGACTTTGCGTTGTGTAACGTTGTGACATGAAAACCGGCGAATTGCGTAATTAAATAAGATATGTACAATAAGAGAGGTGGCGATGAGAAACAACAACAATCGGTGTTTGCTTTGGAAATACGTATTTAAAATGCCACTTTTTTTAAATCGCTGCTGGTTTAATTGAGCCGCAATTGCGTCGCAATTTTACAATTACACAATTAGCATTCATCACGATTCCTCTCAAACGTTGTGACCTCTAAAATAAAAAAAATACAAAATTCTCAGCAATGGCATTCGTTTGTTCACAAAGCTCTGTCCACGATCACTTTATACAAATAAAACACACGTTGGTTTTTTTGTATATGTTTATATATATATGCTGGTATATATTATTTATATATATGTTTATATATACATATAGACATATATATATATATATACGCATACATATATATATATATATATATACAGGGTGTCCGACAATTACTTTAACCTTTTTTTTTTCATATTATTGGATTTTCCAAAGAGAGCCAGAGGAGGTGACACCTCTCCATTTTCACTTTAATTACTTTAACATCTCTCGTAGGCAAGTAGAAGGAGTAAAACTGAGTCGAAAAGTCCTGAACCATTTTTTTCTATTACATATAATAAAGGAGTAATTATTGAGTAAATCAGGCCAATCAGCGCCGACCTTTAGCCAGGCGCACGTCAGTGAGCCACGCGCTTGGTGTGTGTGAGCACTCCGCGCGTCTCACTGACGTGCGCCTGGCTAAAGGTCGGCGCTGATTGGCCTGATTTACTCAATAATTACTCCTTTATTATATGTAATAGAAAAAAATGGTTCAGGACTTTTCGACTCAGTTTTACTTCTTCTACCTGCCTACAAGAGATGTTAAAGTAATTGTCGGACACTCTGTACATGTGCGTGTGAGCGATTGATAAACATCCGATTTTTTGTCCTGAGACACACACGCAGTGTAAATTGACCCTTATTTTAAAGTCTGTAAGTTGTATATAATCGATCCTATTTGCATTTAATTCTAATAATAAATTCGAAATACTAGACTGTAAATAAAAACGATTGTAACTTTATGTCCGTGTTTTAAATCATATTAAAACTGATAAGCCTTGGAAATAAACGTGACACGAAAAATGATATGAAATTCAAGATTTAGAGGCAATTTGATCCCATATTTTAGAGATAAATACTATGAAACGGCTTCTCTCTAAAAATATGTTCTTTGCCACTAAATCGACTAGTCTGGTGATCTGTCCGCACGAGAAAGACCTGTGCACGCGTACTAAAAAAAATTGTGCTTCACAAAGTAAAGACGCAATCATCAACTTTTATTAAACAACTTTTATTTCGCATTCGTATATTTTCATATTAAAAAAAGTATCACAACAAGTATCTTTTAAAATTGTGTATATTAATATCTAATTTTCTTTGATCGTATCTCGTCTTCTGTTTTGTGTCTGGCCATTGTCTCTTGCGACTTTTTGTTTCTCGAATACGGTCACACATTGAATAGGTAAACGTCATGAAAACGGGAATTTTCTTGCCGATGCGAGCGTTTAATGATTCTTGTGTTTTTAAGACCTTTATCTTATTAAGACAATCCGTATGTTCATAGACGTGATTCAAATTAAAATATTGATCTTCTAAATCAATCACGAGTACGAATGTGGATCTACAAGCTTCTCGTGCGCTATTATTTTGATGTAAATTAAAACAAAAAACTTATATATATATATATATATATATGCACGTATATATATATATATATATCAGATTTATTACTCGGTGCAGTAAGGTCGATTAATTTTGTCCATGAAGAAGAAAGCCAACGCTAGGAGTAACGATCCGCTGAGATCGCCCAGTGCTGTCAAATACGGAATTGCCGAGTTATCAGGATCAATTTTGAACCTCCACATCGCGTGAATAATTATGTGCGCGACGTACAACAAAATCATTACCTGAAATAAGATAAAGTTTTTGTTTTTGTAGTGTCTTTTTACAATTTTCTCTCGTGCGAGATTTAAAACGAAACAAATAAATTATGCGACATTTTACCTGGACTACGGAAACGATTATGTAGGAAAGTACAAAATACACGTGTAGTGTACAATTGCCTGGATTCAACGCATCGGCAATAAAGACGAAGACCAATTGACCAGGAATCGCCAAGGCGACTAGCAATCTGGCGACCTTAGCATACGGCGCTGTTTGTAAAGAGAGAAAATAAAGTTGAAAATTTTAGAACACAAATGCATAATAAATATTTTCATTAAAGACATATTATTTACAGATTGAAAAAGTATTTAGAAATTTATTTTGTTCTCTAAATAAAAAAAAAAAAAACAAGCAAAGATAAGATGACAATTTTAAAGAAAAATTTCTCAAAGAAATACATTTTTTCAAAATCAAATTGCGTCAAAAAAAATTTCATGTACGTACATCCAACAAAAAGCGCTGTCCACGGAAACACCCAAATTTTGCCATGCGGCGGCAAAATTCCCATAATAGATGACTGATGTAACATGGTTGACATTCGAGATGCGTGCACCGACACCAGGTTGCCGCCAATTCCGTTAATAACCGGTTGAAATACTTCCGGTCCTTCGTACATGTCGATCATTTTTTCGAGCACCAGTCCGCCCCCGCTGAAGATAAAACACAATAACACTTTAAGCGAATAAATTAAAAAATATAATCACACAGACAAGGTAATGGGCTAAATAAATGATAAATAATCAAGCAATATACACAAGTGTAAAAAATTTTGTTTATTATTAATTACTCGCATTTAACGAATTCGATTGGGTCGATAACGACGAAGCGCGAACTAAAGAGTCAAAATTATTTTGAACAAACTTACCCGCTAATCAAAAGCGCTGACAGAATCGGAACCCAGCCAGATTTCAATACACTTCTCGTGTACTTGTTCTTCAATACGATCAAAATCCAAACTGGCAAGAGCACTACGAAGATCGCGAGAACGACGTATAACACCCATATTTCGTTGTTAAGCTTCAAAAAGAATTGCGATGCGATCACGGAGAGTATACTGATGGATACAACATCACCGATGGACGCAGCCAATGGAGTCGCCACATTATCTGGGTTCATCTTGTATCGATAAGATATCATGATTACGGCGATCATGACAAAATCTATAAAGTTTTATTACGTACGATTTAAAAAATACAATAATAATTTTAAGTATAATTTTTAAATTATTTTCAAAGATTGATTGCCAAATTTATACAACGTGTTAATCGAAAGGTCAAGTAAGCGAAGAAACTTCATACGTTCGAAAATACTTAAAAAATTACTTGTAAGTATTCAAAGATTTACGACCACAAAGAATTTTATTGAAATACCACAAGCACGGTAAAATGTTGAAAATTGAAATATTACGTGTAAGGTAAAAGTATACTAACGGTCGTGGTATATAACTAGAATATAACGATATGATAAATGATGGATTTAGAATGCGATAGTGTGAAAAAATTTGCATAATTTTTCGCTAAACAAAGAATCGCGCGCGTCAAATAATAAGTGTAAAATTTTCCACAGTGGTAGAAACACTTCGCGCGAAAAAAAAGAACATATTATATTTTCATTACAAGAAGTGTTTGACGCGAGTGTATAAAAGAAACGATATACATCTGTTAGTATAATAATGCGCGACTGAATTGCAAGCTGCGATAGCAATTTTTTGCTAACGCTAATTGCTGATAAACTGCGTATGTCACACAAATGTTGACTTGTAAGAGCGAATCCTGCACTACCGAGCATTGCTCATTAATCAACGTTTAAAGTAAGCATATATGAGATGATGATTTTACCTAAGATAAAGCAGGAACTGGTCGCCGTGCACATGCAGGATACCGCGAGCAACAGCGCCCGATCCCAGGCCCAGGCTCCGTTCTCATTGAGAGTGCCCACTCCCATGCCGAACAGCGACAGACACATGGCTGCGACGATCGCCTGAATTTGTACCAAAGCGATGTTTCCGATGATCATCTTGGCGATCTCCCGCCGGCTCGTCATGTTGCCTAAATTCGCTTGTGTGCACAAACGCGACGCCAGGCACATGTCAAGATTACCTTTCAGACCTTGCAACGCTGTCGTCAGGATCATTAATTGAGGAACCTCTTTGAAAGCGGGCAGATCCTGCAATCGAATCAAATTTGGAATTTTTAAAGAAAGAAGAGAAATTTTTATCTAATTCAAATTTGTATGCGTGCAATATTTTATTTTTTTATTTCACGATAAAAGAAAAAAAACCGAACGTATTGAACGCAGATACGATGACATTTGAAATGTGACATGTAATTTGACCTAAAAAAAAAAAAACAATGCGTGGATTCGATTCATCACGAACTTGCGATAAGAAACTGCGAACGCTCGATTATTCCGCTCTCGTTTAAGAAGCGCGGGTTCTTTTATCTTTGAAAAAAAAAACCACTTATACGTCAATCGAAAATATTTTCTGAAATTCGGATTACTTAAGTGTGCAAGCGATGTCGTTTAAGACTCTTATGTAATCTATATCGATGTCGCATTAAGAGTGACACCATATCCTACTTTGCGCGATCGATAAAATATATCCGACCCGATAAAGAAAAGATCAACTTCAATCGTCTTTGATTACAATCGATCGTCTCTCTCATTTATTATTCTCGAACGAACACTTTCTCGATAAAACATTCATTTCACAAGATTAATACCTATAAAAAAAAAAAAAGAAACGATTCACGTATGAATCTTTCCCGCGCGCGCGCTGTCGTATCTTCTTCAATAATCTTCCTACCTTTGCGGAAGTGAGAACACGACCGGCACCGATAGTACCCATGCCGGCAATGAAGAAAGGCACCGACACCTGTAGAATCGTGTGGTACCATTTTTCGTTCCTGATGTTCTTTTCGTTTCCAGATCCACCTAAATCGTTGTGGTGATAATTCGGATCGGGATCTGTGATGGCAATGGACGCAATCGTTGCCAAGGAACTTCCGCTGGAGAGAGAACCGTTTCCACCATCGCCGCCGGTCATGCTTTTGTCCTTCTTGGTCTGATTGTTGGAATGCATCAGACCAGCTGCCGATCAGGACATATGTCAAATTATAATGTGAGTGCGCGCGATCACAAACAACACAACAATATGTAATTACAATTTGCTAAACATAAATATTTTCAATAACATCATCACGTAATCTATTATTGTGTGTGTGATCTATTGGAGAGATGAGAATAATTAACTTTGATTAAACACGATGAATCACAGTGACTTCCAGAGAGATATACATATAAAAAAAACAATTCGTGTTATTTATGTTTGAAAATAAAAAAAGAACTTATATACATGGAAAACACCCAACGTACACTTTGCGTGAAATTATTATTTTATATCATTCAGTATCAAATAATAATGTTATCCAATATATCACGTAATAATAATTTTTTCTGTATACTCCTTTTTAATAATTCGACGTAATTTATTTTATACACGATTTACCCGAGATTTCAGGAAAGTAGAATGTTCACTGACATCAGGCGATCAATTTCCATCTAGCCTCTTGACATTCATTCATCACGTTATCGAGTCTTGTCTTGGGTAAACACAGGCTTGTATTTCGCGCGCGCGAAAGAGAGAGAGAGAGAGAGAGAGAGATATGTACTACTTGGACAATATGTATAACGCAATAAACGACGCGGAAACAACGCACCGAACGTACTGTGAACGTCTTCGCGTGATCTTCGTGTACTGACGCGAAGTACTGACACGATATTCTGAATTCCGACGATCGTGGAACCATCAGAAGTGGGTAGAATAATCGAAGAGTCACCTAGTGTCGTCATTATAATCACTATTGTGTGAACACACGCCGTGCGACCTTTCCCCACTATGCAAACCGCGACGGGTAATTAGTTTAGCTTCCTCGCTTCTTCAATTTACAGAGGTGCAGAAAATTTCGTTTCTCGTCAAAAACTAAAACTCGCGTCTCGCGACGAACGCAACACGTGACGAAGAGTTATTGGAATTTGCAAAACACTGAACTTTATAAATATTTTTGTCGAACGTATTCTGCATACACAGTATATTTGTGCTAACCGCATGCAGAAGTGTGATAAATTAATTCATGCGTTCTCATGAAATTTTCACGAGGCTACAAACTTTTTCATTCACACGTGACGACTTTGTGCAGCACTTTGCGTAGCTACAATTCAAAGGAGCGTGCTCCGTTGCGTTTTTGATGGACTAAAATAAAATTTCGGGTTCGGAAACGGCTCTTTGAACCGGGATACTGTGAAATTTCCGCTCCTTCATTTCTTGCTCTGGCAACAATCCAGCGCGTTGAAACATGTCACGAGATTAGTTTTTTTCCGCGATCACGTGTGCGATCATATGGCGAGTGTACGGTAGCGAAGATGTGGTAGCGTGAGAGAAAATAGTAAATTTTAAGAATCTCTTTCGTTTTCATCGACTATACCCTTAGCGGAGTTCGCTCTGAGTGAAATTGACTGTACTTTTGCCATTTCTTTGGCTACATTTATCACAAACTAACTGCGATAGCACAATGTAGTTTTTATCGCTTTTCGTCATTAACGTAATGTTATGTTAACCGTTAGACGGATAAGAGAAAACAAAGAGAATATACAAGAGAATATACACGAAACGAAGAATAAAATACTAATGAAGGAAGTCGACAAACCGTATTGTTTTTCTTCGTAAAATATTTTATTTTTTCAGAAAATTATACGTTAAGTCAATTTATTTAACTTTAACTTTTCAGGAATTTTCCCCACAACACGAGTGATTAATTGTCGACTTATTAGTCGACCTTTTTCAGTCAACTTATAGTCGACTATTTGCCAACAATTAGATGGCTTTGAAAGGTCAATTAAATATAATTATTGTCGACTTAAACATAATTGCATTTAATCAGCGAGGTGATAAAGGCTCCAAATATCTAAGATAAACACAGTAATGTGACAAGACTAATGGGAGCACGAACACTGTTTTGTTTGTGTGTTGAAAATTTATTGAATATATAGAGTGTACACGCGACCATTGGTCTTGTCACATTATTGTGTTTATCTTGGATAATTGTATTTTTTTGTCGCGCTAACGTATATATTTATGCATTTGTGTTTATATCTGACGTCTCCTCTCAGTAAGTCTCAGTAAGTGTCAATTAATCATTGTGATCATTGCGTCGGTTGTTTTTTAAGTATATTTTAGAGAGTATTAAAAATTATATAATAATATACTATTCGTCGACTTAAAGTTAACTTAAAGTCGACTTTTCAACGTTTGATTATAAGTCGACAGCATTGTGTTCACAGTTTTGAGACGCTTACAGCATGCAGCAGCGTGGATGGGATGCGCACAACACCAGCAAGCATTTATTCGCTACTTTGTGCGCATTCCTTCCACCGCTATAGCATGCTGTAAGCGCTTAAGAGGGTACTGGATACCGACTATATAGATACTTGTAAATCAACGTTTTAATATTTGATTTTGTGTCGTATTTACTGCATTAAATCCAAAATGTTTCTCTAAAAATAAGTAAATTGTGCTAAGAAAGTGCGCTTGTTCTTTATAATGTCAAAATTCAGGATAAATTTTTTCTCTCATGCAGTTTTCTTCTATAACCTCATCATATATTCATGTATGTAAAATTATTTCTAAGCTTCTGTACGTATTTACAGTGAATTAGCGCACTAAGTACGACAAAAAGAACATAATGAGACACTCAGATTATAATTTTACTACTTAATTAATGAGAGAAATAAAAATATTGTGATGAAAAAATAGTCTATCATATGCATTGTGAATAAAAAAAAAAAAAAAATTCAAAAGAGCATTATATCTCATTGTCAAAAGTACTATATAGTTTTTTATATTTATGTCCTTCTGTAGAAGCATTTTTCATGTGAGATGCATAACTTAAGTTACTATAAATAATACTCAGCTATTTGATAGTTTACATTCCACTTTTTTTAACTTATTGGGCACTGATGTCTGTAAGATATTTTGTAGTCATGCAGTGTGCCATACGTTAACAAAAAGGTAGAACGTTACCTATCTAGACAATAAATATTTGATTGGTTGGACTAGTAATACTCGAGTTATAGTTAACTTTTAGTCGACGTGTCTTACGGCCGATTTCTTCATACCTCTCGATAGCTATCCTCTAGATAAATTCATCTGAGAACCAATAAGGAGAACCAATTTTGGGAGATATCTTCTAGATAAAGTTATCGAAAAAACTTATCTAGAAGTGAAAAAATTGGCTGCTAGTCAACTTTAACAGTTCTCTTTACAGCCAATTTTTTCACTTCTAGATAAGTTTTCGATAACTTTATCTGGAAGATATCTCCCAAAATTGGTTCTCCTTATTGGTTCTCAGAGGAATTTATCCAGAGGATAGCTATCGAGAGGTATGAAGAAATCGGCCGTAAGTCAACTTAAAGTCGACTAATAGTCAACTCGAATAATCGACTGACAGTCGACTATTTTTGGGACATTCGTCATCTTTTAGTCGACTCTAAGTCAACATTCAGCCTGACTTAAAAGTCGACTCTTGACTTCTCCAGTCAACTTATAGTCAACTTTTAGTTGACTTCGTGTTGTTTGGGTTGTTTATTTGTGTTTTGAGACCTTATGTCTTCGGTTCGTTTGGTTTTAAGACTTTATGTCTTTACGTGTTTATTTGCGTTTTGAGACTTACTCACGTATCTATCGCCGTTTATTAGTCACTCGAGCGTCAAGAAATTTCAAGTACACTTGATCAAAGATTGCGACGAAGTTTTAATTTTATTCAAACAAGTTCAAATTCCAATATACACGTCGTGAACAAAAATTCAATCTTTATTCACGGTGTAATCAGCAAAACCGATCGATACTATTATTGACACGAGATTCACTCGAATATTTTTACACATTTACTATGTAAATTATTCAACAGCTCATATGTCAATGATATATGACTCTCTGTATTGGTGTAACTGCAGTCGTGTGTGATAATCGGTGTATGAGATCACTCGATCTCCCTACATATCTACGTCGCGTTCCGCGAGTTTTCTTACCGGCGACTTTTTTCACGACAACAGGTTCTGCATTGATATTGTCCGCGTTCACCTTCTTGTCATCGAGCACGTCGAATTTCAGCGTGTAACTGTTGTTGTTGTTGCTATTGCTACCAGGCCTCACAAGACGAGGTAGAGCAAAAGCCTGATCTCTAATCCTTGCGGTGTCGTCCGTCAGATTTTCATTGTTGGTTGCGTTGCTGCTGTACGGCGTAATATCAGTGCCGTTCAGCAACATCGGCTCAGTCTTCGAGTCCGGCAAACCGACCATATCTGCAATGCAATCGCATAAAAGTTTCGTGTACAAGCAGCTAGCAGTGATAACTGGATTTTTGTTTGTAACTCTGGTATTTGTTTGTTTTTACTGTCGTATTTTCATTTATCTTCCACAAATGAGCAACGCTCAGTGTGATCGAAAAACATGAAAATTAATTCGCGAAAATTATTAATATATAATTCTTTATTGCACAAGTGTATGTTATTGAGATTGTAATTGCAAAAGCGAATCAAAATGATCTGATTTTAAATTATAAAATTTGAACGAACGTTCTTCTCGTTAAAATCTCTAAGATATTTATTTATTTATTTGTTTTTACTGAAACACTTATACGTACCGAATTCGCTGATGTACGATGTTGCAATGTTTCGCTTGACAGACCTTAGGATCGACCTGCGACAGTCTTACGTCGGATCGACCTGTTTCCGCAATCTTTGATCTACTGAAATTGAAAAAAAAAGAAAATATTTCTATTTTAATAATCTTCATGAATTTTTATGTTTCAAACTTGTCCAGCACGCAGCGGAATGTAATATACCGTATAAACCGCAGTTTTTAAAAGCTATTTTTTTTATATGTTACACGATTTCTTCAACATGACATCTTTATCAAAATGTATATTTTAATGTGCAGTGTGAACATTTTTTATCTAGATAACTGATGACAACTAAACTTGTCTAGATAAACGCATTCCTCCTTTCCGCTTTCAGCACTGAAAAAACAAGTTTGTTGAGATAACCACAAGCGGGTAAAGCAAACGAAATAAAGTTTTGAAAACCAATTTTTGAGATTATCAAAATTTGGTAATCTCAACAAAATTGTTTTTTCAGTGAGAGCTCCGGTTCTTCTTAAAGTTAATATCAGTTAAGCACAGACAAGCTTATCTAGTAGAAATTAACTACTTGCACTATCCAAATCCAAAGTCTCATACTTATTATCAGTGAAAATAAGAAAAACAGATAACACACAACAACGAAAATTGGAAGAAATTTAAAGTCTGAAATTTTAAAAATGATTACACATATACGTGTGATATTTGCGCAAAATTCAAAGAGAAGATCGTGTAACATTCTTAACACCGTGTTTTGCAAGCGGAAACTTGAGAACTCCTGTGCTTGGTGTATGAAAATCTTACAAACATATAAGAGATCGATATTTTAATATAAACCTAATCGCTCGCCGGCGCCAGATATAATTCATAAGCAACAATATAAGCACGCTCGTCAGGCGAAAGCGATCGATCGATGCCAAATTGATAGCAGATGGTGATTTAATAATTGTCCTCTCGTTCCTTTGCGTTGCTCGTAGAAATGGTAAATAATAACCGCGGGCTAATCAAGTATATTTCTATCTGTTAAAGTTTTTTTTTAGATATTAAAAAAAATTTTGATTTTACTTTTTTTAACAATTTTATATCTATATTTAACGAATTAATGTATGTGGCACAGATAATAATCATTTTCATTTATCGATCGTTGACACTGGTCTGATTTATAATTTTTTTAGTCGCTTTAATAAAGAAAAGTGATTTTTTTTATAAAGTTTGATGAGTTGAATCTGATCTCAGAATTTCGTTGTCACGTCATTTAAAGTTAATGAAATAAAAAAGATTTCCAAAATAGCCATTTTGACAATAGTTTCTTTTTTTAAATGATAAAAAAATTTTATTGACTGTAGAATGTCGCAAGTTTTCTGCGAACTCTTTGAAACGACCAAGTGCACGTGACCGGATGTCATAATTCTTAGAAAACAACAGTTTTTTAAGGAAAACGTCTCATATACGTAAAAACAATCGTAATTTATTGCTTTTCAAGTTCGAACGTTCTTAACGGTTATACTCTTTTTTATTATCGTTATTTTATTATTTTTTCTTCAAGTTGACATTTTTTTTAAAAGATTAGATTAGGTTCACATTTTTTTAAAATGCTTACGAAATATTTGATTAAATGAGTTTACTTCTGTCATATTTGAAACATTATGTCTGCAATAGATAAACATTAAATGCGTTCAGACGCTTCTATTATTTATCAGAGATTATTTTCATCGGTAGCGATTGATAACGATAATTGCAGCTGGTAGCTAAGTCATCATTAGATGCAGACAGTAGATTTTCTCCTGACGCGTTGTGTAATGCAATATACGAAATCAGCGGGAGTATCATCGGAGCTGATAGAGGTAAGAATAGCCAGAACTCACGTGTGTGTTGTGACTTAAGCCAGTTGCACACGATGCGTTTTTGTCTGCTGGATTGCTTGCATTTGCTGGTGATATCTTATATATTGTCTCGCAAATTATAAATTATGTAAGTTTGCTCGACGTTGATAATCATTCTATTAAATTTCCATAATAGATAGTATTTCTCGCTGATTGCTAGTTCACTAGTAAGAATCAATTGGAACGCACAACCTTAGACCACGTGACAGTCTAAGGCTGCGTCTCGATTGGTTCTTCCAACGAATCAGCGCATGACGACGCAAGAAAAAACGCATCTATTACGGAAATTCCACAGAGAAGAAAATCTGCAATGTTGCCAGTTACAGGAACGAAACAACATTGTATGCCGCCGGCACACTTTTTAGCCACGTGACAGTCTAAGGCTGCGTCTCGATTGGTTCTTCCAACGAATCAGCGTATGACGACGCAAGAAAAAACGCATCTATTACGGAAATTCTACAGAGAAGTCAGCAATGTTGCCAGTTATAGGAACGAAACAACATTGTATGTCGCTGGTACACTTTTTAGCCACGTGAAGAAAAATGGCACGCGTACCTTTTGTTAAAGTAGTCTGTGAAAGTAGTTTGTTAATAATCCACGAAAAAAGCGGAAAAATTCGACTTGTCAGATTGCACAGTCGCAAAAGTAATTTGATATTTCTATTAATTATATATGAGATAGTTTATACACACATGTACGATTGATTTTATATATTTCCTAAAATGTGTATATCGAATTATTAAATAATTTTAGTAATAATTAAATAATTTTAGTAATTACTTTCTCATTTGACTTGATTAAATTAATGTAAGTCTGATATATGTTAAATAAAATAATAATATAATTATATACGTACAGTTTCTCTCTTTTAGAATCTGTGCTCGCGATCGTATATCATAAAATAATGATACTAATTCGAATGGAAGTACTAAATGTAATTGTAAATTATTTCGCAAATCGTTAAGTGTCAATATATCATTGTGATACATTATCATATTATCATTTCGTGTGACATATAATCCACGCGAGCCAATTACTCGTATAAAAGACAGATAATACTTCCCACTTTAGACTTTGTTTAAGATAACCTTCGTAAGATGAAAATCACGATATCGCGTGAGATAATCGTGTTTCGTACGCGTACATGTGTGTACGTGTACGTTTATATTTTCACATGTAGACCACATCGTATTATTAATCAAAATTTTCAAATAGTTCGTCTTATCAGTTTATTTCACAGAGTCAGATAGGAACTGTATTAATTACTAATTTAATTGCGTTGTGAATCGCATTAAGAACAAAAAAAAAATACACACTTAGAATAAATTTAAAAAAACATAAAATTAGCTTAATCGTTTAATTGAGACTTTTGCAAAATGACGTTCTCAAGAAAGAATATCAAAATATTGCGAGCGAGACTCTGCATACAAGCACACAAGATAAATTTTGTACGTTTCTCTGGTATGTGAATCGCGTTAAAAGTTTCAACTATAATACACGCTTACTTCGAGTAAATTTATATTATATCTGATAGACGATATTTAACAAGAATGCAACAACAAAACTCTCGATAAACAATAGCTGATAAAGGTAGCAAAAAGAAAAATATTTAGTTATCGCACATTTATACTCACACAGAAAGTTGAATCTGCGCCAGCGTGTTAGACTTCACCGTTAGGGCCTTCGTCTCGGAAGATTTCACTAAGAATAATGACGACAATGTACCAGCAGCTTGAACAGCTTCGATTCTGGTTTTTCTGTTCACGTCTTTCGAAATACTACACACTCCCTTCCACCTGACTTGTTTAGAGCGCCCTCAGAGAAATTTAAAGAAACTTCAGCGTTGTTAAAGCAGCAGACATTATGCCGTGATGAGAAAAGCCGAACAATTGTTCTTCTTTGATTTTCAGAGCGCGCGACAGGGGGGTCCGCGTGGCGCGCACGGTTCGGCTTGACTGATAAAAGGAAGCCACTACTCGATTCTTTACCTTGTCCGGAGCTCGTACATCTACCTCGTTGATGTATGCACGTGCGCTATCTCGCCGGCTCTAGGTGGGAGTCATATTCTTCAGTGGTGAGAATCGCCAAGATCGATCTTCGGCGAGTGTTTGAAAAATTATTCCGACCACCCCCTCTCCTTCCCCATCTTACGGGAGTGGAAGATCGTCGATCAATTGGTTGAGAGTTGGAGCGTCACAGGAAAATACAAAGCTCTTTTACCGCGTGTACAATTGCAGTATTTCTTAGAAAACCGGATTTTTCTTTCACTTTTCTACGAAGAAAAAAAACGCCGACAGAATTGCGTAATGTTTTAAATAGAAATTCACGTAAAACAAAACTCATGTTAATTTAAGAAAAACTTTATCTCTTAAATACGTATGCATTTATATAAATAAGTTACAAAAATAAATTGACTAAACTAAAACTTTTAAGACCACTGATAATCGGCAAAAATAAAATTGCACATTCAATATTGAATTACGTTTTATTTTTCTTCAGCCTGACAAATTTGTTCTAACAATAATTAATAATATCAAGAAGTAAACAAGAAGCAAAACAATTAATAAAGAACTGCAACGAAGTCGTTAGCAATGTTTTTTCGTTTCGCACGAATTGTTTCGCGATTGATGGTTTTTTTTCAGTAAACAGAGACGTGTCTATTTTCGTGGCGAAATCAATATATTTTGTCACGTGTATTGACTTGTAATAAAACTTTTACTTTTTGAATTCGTCTGTTGTGCCAACCGAAAGCACGATCAAGCTTCCACAAATCGGACAATGTTCTGACGCATACAATTCAACATCGACGACCAAATATGCATTTCACTATCAGAATAACAAATTGTGTTGGCACTCCTGTATTGAAATTTTGTTCAGAGCCGAAGCTCTGTTGAACAAACTGTTTTAAAATGCATAACGCACAAGATATAAGAGATACGACCAATCAAAGCTTTCTGGAACGAGAAGTAGGAATGGAAATAAAAGGCTTGAATTGGTTGATTTTCTTATTGATTATGCAACAGAGTCTCTGACCCTTACTCAGTCGGATCCAGCATTCTTTCTTGACGTTTAAAAACTGACACAATACTTTCAGAAAATATTTACAGATGTCTTTCAAAAAAACGTTCTTATTTATATCCGTAATTCATATGTCATTACATTTGATTTATTGAACATTTGTTTTGATGGCGTCGCACAAGTTCAAAGTAAGTCTTGTTACTTGACATCTACAATTAATACTTTAAGTGCATTTAATGATCTTATGATAAATTTGTTTTTATAGTTACATTGTTTATAGATATTTCTTTCATGAAATATATAGCAAATAAGAGATCTGTAAAAGAATATCGATTTTTATTAAGTGTTCATGCATTGATGAAGATAAAAAATAGAGAAGAAAAGAAAAAATGAAAGAGGAAAAAGAAAAAGAAAGTTCTGAACAGAAAGAGTTAAAAAAAATAAAGACAAAGAATGCAAAAAAAAAAAAAAAAAAAAATAATAAAGCGATTCAAAAAGTAAAATTATGTGAAAGGAAATGATCTAAATGTAAAGAACTTTTTCAAGATCCTCCAAAAGAAGATCGGATTCAGTGCTCGTCGTGCTCTTTACGGTGGCATGAGAACTGTACAGATTAAATAGAAATGTGGAAAGTTTATTTTGTAACAAATGTTAGTAATTCGTTATATTTGAGTTATAATTTTGTTATTATTTTAATTGTTTTTTGATACGACCATACTCTATTAATTTGTTTACGTATAAATATAATGTTTGTATAAATGCTTTTTTGTACTTTAATATATATATAAGTATATAGTATAATATATCTACAAATACTTATATTTTTTCATATATAATATTTTTATATATAATATTTTCTATTTAATATTATTCTATATACTCTTTTCTAAATAAAAACTTACAGTTACACGCATTCAGAATTTCTTTTTCCCACTGTGTGCAACAATTGCTCTAATTAATCGAGAAAAATAAATAAGTGCATTGAAAATCACATTTACTTGAACAATATTATTCCGTTTATTTACCGGAATATTTCTGTAAATTCATTAGAAATTCATGTTCATTCATTGGTCATTTGGTGGCCACTTTTTATTTATAATCTTATTAGACTTTTAAAAACACTATAAATATTAAATATTGCTAGACTTGCGTTCTGAAATGTCTGATTTTAATAATGGAACAACACGTTCACTGTAATAGCACTCGGTGCATTAAATAACGATTTTTAAAAACTAATTTTAACAGACATGTAGCTCAAGTGTTCATTCACTGGACAGATCATCCTACTTGGTAAATTAAAAAGTGATTAATGACAACGAGCTGAAGTAAGTGCGTGAATGAAGTGTGCGCGCGTGAATCTTGATTGCTCCGGCATGCGGAGGACAGTAATATTATTAGAATTTATAGTACGACGTAAGCCGATTGTAAGATTCTTGCGTCATCGAATCGTTAATTAGATTTTTAGGATATAGGCTTCGCTTCGATCGTCAGTGAGAGCGCCTTGAAAAGTGAGTCATGTGTCAATTTGTGCGCGCGTTACTTCGTAACGTACGCGCGCACACTTTATGCTAACTTTAACCCGCTCGTTAATCTAACGAATATACGCGTCGTCCTTCCGCGTGCGTGTCCCATGAATATTATATCTCCCACGACGGTCGACCGCACGATTGACATTCCGCGCACGCAAACGTGACCTTACAATGGCCGGGATTTACATTTCAGCCCGAAACGGGGAAACACCGCCGATTTGTCACAAATTGTTTCCGTAATTAGACGCATGCGCGCGCATTGTCATTATTTGGCAATGAACACAACTGTTTTGGCCCAAGAGGTCACCGAAGACGACACGATTACATCTGCGCCACCTGAGAGTCAACGCAGTTTTTTTGTCTTCTGATGATTTTATTAAGTGTAATTTAGATAATTATTAAGTAATTTAAGTAATTATCATACTTTTATATCGCGTGATGTGATGGTAAGCAATTGTAAATTATTTTTTGAATTATGCTGCTTTTCTTCAAAGTGAAAGAGAAGTGTTTCGTATCATGAACGTTTAGAGGTAGACGTGTGAGAATTTTGCTCGTAAAACACATCTACTGAAAATTCGAGATAAAATAAAGATCTCTCGCTGAGTGATTATCATATTCTTCAAGAACGTGAGCAGTGAGCCGTTGTCATCCAAAGAAGAAGAAATTGATGAAATCGAGTGCAAACTCTGATTATCACCGACTGAATCTGATATTACTAGGTATCAGTTGTTACACTCGCGGGGAATATGTATTTCTCACATAAAGAAGCTTATCTACGCGATGTTTGTATCATGTACATGCATGTTACACTGAGCACGTTTATCACTCATCTAAACTTATTTTGTGAGATTGCTGTAACTGATTGTGATACTATTGCAGATATTGCTATTAAAAAAAAAAAAAAAAAAAAAATCTATTAATCGCGATGATAATGAAGTAACATTATTTGATATTATACTGCATCGATTGACTTTTGATTGTTCTGTCTCTTTTATTGTTTATCACTATTTTATTAAATTATGTGGAGTGTGAAGAATGATGTTATTCTGTAAAATTTTTCTCTACAAGGAGAGAAACTTTATATTCTCTCGCTTTAGTTTACCGCATAGAATAAAAATTTTACTCACGTCGAGATTATATACCACCGTCATTTTCGACGTTTTTTCTTTTTTTTTTTTTTTTTTTTTTTTACAAGGAGAGAAACTTTATATTCTCTCGCTTTAGTTTACCGCATAGAATAAAAATTTTACTCACGTCGAGATTATATACCACCGTCATTTTCGACGTTTTTTCTTTTTTTTTTTTTTTTTTTTTTGTACGTAGATTTAACTTGTGATACGTTTTACAATCGTGCTTATCGGAAGGAAATCAGCCCGGATATTTATCGGATTTGCGCTCGTCGAGAATGTGCGCAATAAAGCAATTGTAAAATTTATTTACTCCGTACAGTACTCTCTCTCTCTCTCTCCGAGCTTCGAGAGTAAACAAAAAGTATAATACGCGCGTCTTTCACATTTAGCAGCATAAAGCAGTTTTAAACAATTGCTTATGTGTGACGATAACGAACATGCCTTTATAATTTCACTCGTAAAACAGACTGTTGCAATTATCGTTAAATGTATATCTTTGTATTAATTAAAAAGATAAAGAAATGGAGGTAATAAACTAAAGATAAAAAAACATTTCGTATAAATATTTACGCGCTTATTATTAAACTTCTCTTTACTTACCTTTAGTGAAACTTATTGGTAATTACAAATATATTGAAAAATTGATGTTACTATTTGATCGAGAAGAAAATTTTTTAATCAATCGAAAGTTGTTTTTGAAAATTATTTAAACACTTTACAGAAATTTTACGCTTTCGTATCACATTAGTGTAATAGACGTGTATATTGACGTATCACATTTATGTCAATATAAATTTCTTATTGGAACATGAAATTTTTTGTTTGTCCTTCACGTATTTCACACATCGCGTCTCTGATGATAATTAAATCCGTATTAAGATCGCTTGTCAAATAAATGGTTCTACGTGCGCGATATGCGATTATCATTGTGTACTCTCGGGATATGACGCATGACTTCTCTCTTCACTTGTTTTCTGTTTTTTTTTCTTTTTTTTTTTTAACGAGACAAGTAGCTTTGATTTATCATAATAGACATGGAAAAAACTAACGCAACGCAGAACGTTTCTTTCCGGGAATAACCGGCGTAAGTCGTCGAGCACATCTTCCGTGACAAAAGAGATACGACGATGATTAACACACTTGCACCTGTATACTCGTACACTTACTTAGTCATCGCGATCATCAGAGAGGTAAGAGATTACTACAACAATGCTCGCGTCAAACTTTCCGCGTGAAAAAAACACATGTCTACGTTGAAAGATCGCAAGATATGTACTGCGATATTTCTGTAAATTTATCTGTTAAATCAGTTATAGCGTCGATATTTTTATTATTTGTTATATAACGTCAGTGCGTCTGTTTTTTTTTTTTTTTTTTTTTTAATGTAATTTTATAGAAATTGTTTATCTTTACGCGCGGCAATAAGTTCGATGTATGTTCAGGCGTGTGAGTTTGATCTCCCGGTTTTGTGTACACGATCGGAATTTTTTTCACGTTACTGTGCACTGCTTGTGAAACGTGTAAAGAAATACATCGATAAAGAAATTTCGTAATGAAATATTTTGAGTACACAAAATTCTGTGATTGCTTGTTGCTTGCTTATACGTTACAATTAAAGTAATCTTTGATCGCGCCTCAAATATTAAAAAAAGAAATTTGAAATACTTTTGAAATCACTTTTACGTTTATTGCGTTAAACAGAAGAGATTTTGCAACGCTTGTTATCTGAAAGATTTTAAAACGTAAAAATGGCAATTGTATAAATATAAATTGATATAGAGAGAAATTATATATTGGGTTAAACGCTCATTATCTGTACTTTATTGTAATAATAATTATGACGTAATCGATTTGTGCCCGCTGATACTTTGTGTCATTGGCACGTATGTCGGTTTTTATCAGATGTGTATTTTATCAGCATTCTTCTACTTCAGCAAATCTATAAGTATTATCGTCTATATTCAACAAATGTTTACCCGTGTATTATAAACTAGGTTAAGCAAATTAATAATGAGACACAATTAACAAAATAACAAGAAAAATTATATCCAGAGACAATTATAAAATCAACTTATGTATCGACAAAATTATGTTTCATAACAGTATATAAATTTAATTTTTTCTAAGAAATAAAGCTCTCGAAATTCTAAACTAACGTTAAATTGGTCATTAAGAGCCAAAAGCTTTGTTCGTGCGAAACGAATATATAAATATATACATATATGTTTATATTATTTCAGTGTAAATTATACAACTGTATTTTGAATTAAAAATTCAATTCTTTAATTCATATAGGATGCTGAATTTACGTCACATATATATGAGAGAAATGCCCGTTTTCTCCCCTATCTAATTTTAAAATATTAAAAAAAAAACATCAGAGAGTTCCTCTCGGTGGCCGAATTGGAAAAGCGATCGTACGAAAAGTGAGAGTTTTCAGACTGTTTTTTTTTTTCAAAATTTTATATATATATGTATATATATTTATATTTATATATTCGTTTTGCACGAACATCCAGCGTTTCTCTTAACGACCAATTTAATGTTAGTTTACATTTTTGCTATATCTTAAATAAATACTTTAAACTAATTTACTATTTAAACTAATACACTGTTACTAAACAACTTTGTCAACTTCGTAACATTTTATTTTTTAGCTTTGTATAAAAAAGAAAATTTGGATCTTATGAAAGTATATTCGAGAATTAATTTTAAACTGAAAAAAAAAAATGTGGTAATGCAATAATCGGGAATGAGAAGGGAGTATGAAAGAACAACATGTTTTGTTAGACTATATTATTGGACGTGTCCAACTATTCTTTGCTAACAAATAATATTTATCGACGAACAATGTAATCTCTATGAACTTACAATGTAATTTTGATTCTGAATATTTTGATTTTGGATTTCTCTTCTCACCTTTTTCTTTCTTTCCTCACACACTTTGTACCCTCAGTCGCTCGTCGGCGATTAAACGCACAACGATCGCTCACGAATAACGTCGCACATAAAGGAGAGATATATAGAGTGCAGCGATGTGTGCACACGCAAACAAAAAAAAAAACAATTTACCTCTATGACAAATCAATGTCACGCGATCGTACGTGAATTTGAAAAATATCTCTCGCGCGGTAAAAATAGTTTTTTTTTTTTTTTTTTTGACACCAAAGCACAGCATACTCTTCCGCTCGTATATCACATATCTAATTTGTGTAAAAGAAATGAGACTTTACACTATTGTGTTATACATATCGAATTAGTTAATTACTTAAATTTCTTAATCGTTAATTAAATTTATATGTGTGTATAAAGTATCAAATCTTTTTTATTTCTATATCGCGATTTGGCGTCTTTATTTAAAATAGTATCTACGTTATATTCATGCGCAGAATGGTTGGAATTTTTTTTTTTTTATGATTTTCAAGTGATTGTGAACACACACAATCTTTTACACAAATCAGTTACAGAAGATGCGTGCACTCTCTCTCAATAATTTTTCTCTATACTAATTAATTTAATCATATACACACATCATATTACTCTCAGTTCTTTATATATATATATATATGTATTTATATATATATATGTATTTATATATATATATATATATATATCTCACAGATACACAATAATTCTTAATCTCAGATTAGCTCGCACTAAATATATCGTGTACAACTAATACCGTTCGTTTCATTTTCTTGAAAATACCAAAACGAAAACGCGATATAGAGAACACGGCATATATAAACACTATGATTACTCTATCGCATATAATATATCTATATAAATATATACGATACTTAGATGAAAGCATTATAATAGGAACATTCGTTTTTTTGTTGTTGTTGTTGTTGTTGCTGCTGCTGCTGCTGTTCTTAAATTACCGTTACACTTAAGATGGGAGAGGGTGGCGATTACCGTAATGAGTCAATCGATATCTTTCTTGTTTACGAAACTCTCGGGTTACGTACAAAAGCTAACACATACGATATATCTGCGTGAGTCTTCTTAGCGATCTAAAATTGTTGGCAAAGAGTGTTTGAAAAGTAATTCGTCTCTTCGAGAGAAGAACTTTGGCAAAAATACACACGCGACAGGATCCTCGATTTAATTTATATTTAATTTATATTTAATTTGTTTGTTTTTCTTTTTTTTTTTTTTATAGATAGACGCGCATTAGTGAATCTCGTTAATTCTTATACTCAACGTTATGACCGAAATAAAGACTCGATCATCTTTGTGTGTTAAAAAATTATAATTTAACGAAGTACAAGAGAAAAAAATACGTTCTAATGTTACTGTGACAATATACACACACACACACACACACGCCACACGATCCGGTTTGACGGATACGCACGTGGAGTGCGTGGACGTGTAGAGATATATCGCGCCACAGTTTCTAAAATCTGTTATTCAACACGTGTCCAAGTTTGATTATGTTTGTGCAATTTGTACAGTTACATATGTAGTAATTATTTATTCTCTTCGATGTTAATTTGTGCTTTGGTCAACCAGAAGAAATGTAATTTTTCGCAATGTAATCGAATAGTGAAACGAAAAAATGGCGAACGTTGTTACACGTTTTTTTTTTTTTTTAACATTGTGATTGCAGTCTTTTGATCTTTCATTTTTTTTTTTTTTCATTAAAAAATACTCGGTAGTCGTTTGTGTATACACTATACGCTACAGTCGTCTGTAAAGTAAGATAGAAAATTACAGTGGCTCTATTTTGATCGCGCGCGCACGCGCGCGCGCTTTTTTTATATTATATACACATCTCCTAATGCACACTTTGGTAAATATATATTTAATAATTCGTTTTTTCACGTGTCGGATACGACGTACTCATACTTGTACTTTTTTTGTTTACCCAGTAGATAAGTTTAATTATTATGCTATGCTCGGTCGAGAAAAGAAGTAACTAGGAAACCCTGAATCGTAGTGACTTACTGATCATACATATTTAAAGTACATCTATATATATATATATATATNNNTATATATATATATATATATATATATATATGTATATGTATATATCGCTCACTTAGCGAGATTCTTTCTTTTTTGCGGAATCGCTGTTTATCCTGGTTTAACCACTAATTTTGATTATCCTCGAAACTTACACCATACATGTACATGCGTTACGTATTACGCGTATATCTTATAATTCTACGTCGTTTTTTTCTTAAAATACTTAATTAATTTATTTACGCGCATTTTGCGCACGACATTACGCACATTTGCAAAATCAAATCGACAAGCGAGAGAAGAATCCGCGAGTAATTTGAAAATGTTCTTCCATTCTTCGAAACAGTGAGTAAACCGTATATTTATTTTTATCTTTGTTGGGTTCGCCTTGAAGATAAAATTAACATTCGAAGATTTGCGCATCTATTTGGTCGTGTATATAATCTTAATAACGTTCATACGATTGTTCGTTCGGAGGAATGTTCTTACACTGGCTATAAAATTTTCTTCATATCTGTAAAAAGGATATAATATTTTGTATAAAAATAATACTTGTGTAGAAAAAATATTCGAGTTCTTCCTTCGCTTATCGATGTGAAATACAATCGATACGTGCGCGCGCGCGAATAAAATACTTGGTTGGTCCAGTTTTATCGGGCCCGTTTCTTTGTGTTGTCGACATATCTAGTCTACTCCGACCGGACTAACCTGGTGTATCGCTTGATAAAGCTCAATTTATAGGAACCTAGTCGTTTAAAATATAATAGGAACTGAATTATCTCTTGTGCACGCGACACGCGGATTTACGCGTCGCCGTCGCTGTGCAAGGACATCTTTGATAAATGCCACGATAATCGCGACACTTTTCCACGCCGTCGTTCCGCGCGGATGTTTTTCCGCAGATCTCTGAATAAAGATTTGCGAACTTCGTAAAAATTCATTGCTGAGGTAGCCACGCGATTCCTGAGAATCAGCATTCCGCAGTTGCGTCGCACTTATTACGATATCAGCGCGTCTATACGGGGTGTCGAAGAAATCGGCGGTTCAAAAATACGAAGACACTCGTGTATATATATATATAGTTATGTTTGTTAAAAAAAAAAACATTGTAAAAGTCGTTTATCAAGAGACTACGCTGTGTTCTTCGTTTTTTTTCACACGAGTACGTTAATTTTCGTAAAATAATTTATATATAAAATTGCTTTATAAAAATAACTGAATCGTATTGTTTGGGTTTCTTTATATTTATCTGTATCGTTTTTAGTGTGAGAAAAGAGTGTAATGTCCGAGAAAGAATGTATTTAAATATGTGCGATGTGACTCGTTTAATTTCAAATACCGTATCCTCTCAAAATATAATATTTATATATATCGAACGATGGGTTTTTTCTACACCTTGTATATTTTTTTCTGTGCGCATATACAGAATACAAATGGCGAATTGTATAACGATTTCAGAGTTATTATTGTCACGCGCTTGTTGTTAGTCGCGTAAATGCAAAAGCTGGAATTCTTCATTATTACAAACAATTAATCGTCGATTCATGTGTCGCATAATATTATGGTATATTCGGATTATCTACTTTAAAAAAAACGTAGATATAACGAGTTAACGAGTGCCGCTTCGTGAGAGTTGCGATCGATTGTTTTATACTAAAATTTTCTAATCACGTGAGTATCACTGTTACACATATGATGAGACGTTGTTTTTTATATTACACTCGTTATCATCGAGTGATAATTAACAGTTTGAAACGAACGTGTTTCCTATCACGATCAACTCTCAAGATTAGTTAATTTTTAAAATAATTGTAAAAATTAATATCAAATTAATTGGAAAATCGCGTTCAATTTTTAACCAATAATAGGAAAGTCCGAACGAGACACTCGAGATTACTCACGAAATGAAATCTCAAACATATTTTCAATGCTTTGTAAATTCAGTCTGTCAAAGCATATCTCGCCACCTTTCGCTCTTCCCTTATGTTTTCTCAAAAAAAGAAAAAAAAACGAAGAACAAAACATAAAACTCGACACGTGTCGGTTCTCCCTCCTTCGGTATTCCACGTTTTTCTCTCGCGTGGCGCGCGTCAACCCTATTTTTACAAAATTCACGGCGTTTTACACACATTTTTTTTTTTTTTGCGCCGGTTTTTCACGATCGACGTAAAATTCATCCATCTGTCGTCGTCGTCATCGGGGGTCGATCGGGGCGCAACAATAGCGAGTACACGAGCTAAGCTGACGGCAGTAAGGGAGAGAAACGAAATCTTATAAAGGATTTCCAAAATATTGTGTAAATCGGTCGGGGGAGAGGAACGTGCCAGCTGAAAATTTGGGGTGAAATTCGTCGAAAAAGCGGGGAAAACGCACCCGGCGCGTGAACGCGACGTTAAATAAATAAAGGGTTGTGTGCGAGTTCTTCATTTCGCGTAGGGTGCGCGCGGACCCACACAATACCTCCCGATTTCAACCCTTCAACGATTTCGTTTCCAGTTTCGCGGATTCTCCACTTTCACCCTTCATCGTGGAATTGCTCAATTGGAAACGTTTCGTTTTTTCTGTACAATTCGTAGCGCGAGCTGAAAAACCATGAAAGACTTTTCGGCACAACTTCCTGTTTTTTTTTTTTTTTTTTATTGTTTTATTCTTTTGCATGATATCGAAGAATCCATGGAAACAGCATCTCTCTCAAATATCTAGCGATCGATGTTTTACTGTCTAGAATTTGCGCGCGCGCGTATTGTGTCAAGTTTATTTGACAATAAATTTGGAAGTAAAAATCAGTGTAGATATAATAATGAAATATATATTTGCTTTCTCATAAATCAGAATCAAATATAATTGTGTCTCGACGTTCTGTAATTTAAAATTTCTTCTGCAAATTCGACGCTTTTGTCTGTATCGGAGAATTTAATCAGTTAATGATTTTGAATTGGATATAAAAAAAAAGATCTCACACACGATAATAAATACGTGCCGCGACGCATTGCTTGTTTGCGATGGGTTTTACGTCGATCGCCGTTTCTCGCGCGCGATAAAGATTTTTATAGTCTATCGAATTTGACGACTCGGGCGAGTATTTAATTTCAATATTTATCGCTGCATCATGTTTGATCGAATATAAACGATAATTTATAACGGAAATATCACGATTTGCAAACTAATTTCAAGAAATAATTAATACATTAATAATAAGGAAAAAGAAATGAATTTTTATGAAAATACACAGATCTTGATTCGTGCGGCGATAAAATAAACTAATAAAAAACAAACTGATGATCTTTTGTCACGTTCTCTTTTCTCTATAAATATTACAAGTTTATTGTACGATTCGATTATATATATCACGAATATTTTCTTCATCGAATTGGGGGGGTTTATTTCTTCAACTGCTCGGCGCCGTTGTGTTTTCGCGAATTTTCCCGCGCGAAAAAGTATATTTCGTCGACCCTCGTCTCGACACGTGGATTTCTTTGATCGTCCGAGACGTCGTTTGTGACCGCGGTGAAGTTTTCAAGACGGAGAAAAGAAGGCGGATATGACGACAGGGATGGCAGTTGATGGTGGCGGTGGTGGTGAAATTATTACGGGAGGATAAAATTTCTACAAGTTGGCGGTAGACAGGGGAGAAACGGAAGAAAGTGAACGCGCGAGGGATGAGATCGAGGGGTGACCAAGTCCAAGGAGAAATGACGGGGAGTAGTAGTAGGGTGGAATCGAGAGTGGGAGAGACTTTGATAATTGCAATCCACTTCCTTACTGGAATATAAGCGGATCGTTGTTGTTGATGAGCAGGGAAAGCGGAAGATGGACCGAAAAGAGGGGAGCAAAAACGGTTCGATATCTTTTTCTGAAATTTAGTATGTATCTCGACCCGGTCGTGCTTTTGTAAATAAATGACTAGGAAACGAAATATCGATCACGGATATTGAATCCGAGGGTGGGATATGACGCGAGAACGAGAAAGAGAAATAGCGACCATCTTTAAATACGAAAAACAATTTACGAGTTTTAACAAAAACAAGAGAGCAAAAATTTCTTTCTTTTTTTTAAATAAGAATAAAAATTAAACAGAAATTAAAATATTTTTAATGTATATAGAAGAGACATTATAATTAATATTGGAAAAGATAATAAATTCTCTCTCCAGTTGCAAGTGTGTTTTTAAATTTTTTTGTAAAAACATACTATGCGCGAATATAACTGACGCGATTGAACAGATGTCACAAACAAACTCAAAGCATGATATTTAAATTTTATAACCACAGTGTGTGTGTGTTTTTTTACATCAAAACTAATAAACTTGAAATTGGCAACATGTGGATCTTAGGTTTTGATTTACTATTCTTTTCGCCGAAATATTTACTGCGTATCTGTAGGATCGGGTCAACATCCTCGGGTTCTTCGTCGCAAGATAACGAACAATAACGAAATATCCTCCGCCTTTTGTCTACAAACTGCCACCCTCTCGCGCTACGATCTCCTTCGTTTTCGGAGCTCTTGGAAACCGCAAGATATTATTGATTTTTATACATATCCCTGTACACCCAGGATATATATATATATGTGTGTGTATGTGTGTGTGTATGGTGTGGGTGGACATTCGTTTTCTGTGTTCACGCGTCTGTGTGTTTGCCAAGAGAGGGGCTGGCTGTGTGTGTCATTTACTCATCGGGTCGTCGCTCGGTGCGAGAAAGACGACGAGTCCTTCCGCCTTCCCTTTTCAAACCGACTCGACTCGACCGGCCATCAAGCGAAAGGAAAACTTCTATATGGCGCAAGCGCCTCGTGTCCCATCGTCGTGTGTGCGCGTCCCTCTCCTGATTGAAAACTATCGTATATATATTCGTTTTTCCTTTTTCGTTCGTCGCCGTTCGATCGACGTCGTCGTTTCACCGTCGGGAAAATAATATCATTAATCCCCATTATAATTGCCATAATAATAAATTACGTATGTGAAAACTATCAAATTTTCTTCTTCCGTCAGCAAAGTTTCTTATTATCCGCCTTTCTTCTTATTTTTTCACAAAGACATTTGCGGAGTAAAACCTTGCTTGTTATTTCAAACGTGAAATATGTTTGACGTTGCGAGACGTATATCGATATATCTTCTTATTTCTCTCTGTGTTCGCTCTGTATGTAAAATTAAAACGTAGAAAACTAGTCTAGTGCTGTAGTTTTTTTTCTATTTAGAAAAAACTCGCGAGAACGCGCGGAGACAGAGGAGATGTAATTTGTCAAATTTAATTTGTTTGAGATATCATTTGTCACACGTGGTAAAAAAAAACAAAATAAAAAAACACCCCAGGAGCGACACCCTTGAAAAAAGAAAAAAAAAAAGCAAATCCGACGAGTTTGCGGCGAGTCTAGCAGCCGCTCATCAAACTGAATCGGGTAACTCGATATCTTAAAACCGACGCTCGAAACCGGGATAATTCCCGGTGAGTTCGAATTTCGATGCTTCGATAGACCGCATCGAAATCGAGACCTCTATATTTCCTCGTGACAATATAAACGCTCTCGTTATACATAGCGCGCGCGTACACTATATTATTTTTTTTTCTCTATACTTATAGTATCTACGATACCTAAAACTTCGCCGAAATTATATATAAACGTAAAGTTTGCGTAGAAATCATAAAACAAAAGGAAGAAGGATAACAAACGAAGGTTAACAAAAAAAAAAAAGAAAGAAAAATAGAAAGTAAAATTTTTATTCGTATAATATTCTGCCGATCACACATGTAAATAATTATAAACTAAGAATAATTGCGAAAACAAAAATTAAAACTTATACTTAAAAAAATACAAATAACAAAAATAAAATAAGTGTATGTGTGTGTGTGTGTGTGTGTGTGTGTGTGTGCGTGTGTGTATATAAATATATATCTGTCTTTCTCTCGTTCTTTTATAGCACAGTCTTATTTATAAAAATATGCAATTAGTTCGACAAGTTTGTGCTGATAATCGAAACACTTGACTATATCGTGTGACTAGATCAGGTAGGTAGAGAAGAATTGTAAATTGCTTCGAAAAGAAATGACTAGACATCCTAGACAAGTAAATTTCCCTAAATTTCACCACCAAAATTTACACTTTATATATATATATATATTTTTTCGTAGCGCACAGATAACGCAATGTACACGCAAGTGTGTTTGCGCAATCCTCGCTCATATATTCACACATGTAATACACTTAGCCTATGCGACGCTCTTAATATATAATCAATAATATATATATATATATATATTAATGAACAATATATATATGTGTGTATATATATATATATATGTATTTTGTGTCTTCTTCTTGTTCGGTAAAATTTTGATTTTGCGCTCAATTACGTTACGAAGGCAATGCTGATTTCGAGTTATGCGAGCCATTTAGAAATCTTGTTGTGTTCTACTTTTGCTCTTCGGTTGCATCGACATCTTTCGTTAATTAATCGTAATTGTGAAAACAATATTCATCACAAAATTAGAAAAGTAAAGTGATCTATTAATAATATGATTTAGGTAAAACGAGAGAAAATTCATCATCAAACACGACGCGACGTCGATGCAATCGAAACTAATTACCACGATTTTCATCAAGAAAATCACGATCGCTCGCTATTATCCGGAAATGAGTGCAACCGCGCGCGCGACGAACCACGGCTCGCCTGGCGTCGATAAAATTTATTATCCGACCGTGCGTGTGCGCGGGGCGCCCCTTCCTTCTTTTTCTCGTGATAACAATTAAAATCCGTATTTCTCCCGTGTGCGTAACGCGTCGGCACACGGGCCATTAAATGCACAATGCGCGTATCTGCGCGGGATGCAATTAAGAGACGGCCGTTTTGCATGGACGCATGCGTTTTGCATGTCGTCGCGCATCGCGCACGTGGGACAAGAAAAATGGGCGAGCCGGGTAAAGGCGAGGGGAAAACGGATGGGATGTATTGCGCCCTTCTCTCTGCTTCTGGATCGTTTCGTTCTCGAACTTTTTCGGAAAAATCCCCCGCCACACAAGGTCGCAACCTCTTTCCTCCTCTCTGACCTTCTCGCCAGAAAGGGGGACCAGATGTGAGGAGGGGGTCCGTCTGTCCGGGTCCGTCCTCGCTGGGCACACGACAATGCCGACTAAAAATTCGTTTTTCCCCAACCAAAATCTCTCTCCTTCTCTATCAGGTTTAACAGGCGTTTCCGCTCTTCTTTTCCTTTTTCTCTCTTTCACGTTTTCTCTTTCCCACACCCTCGACGCTCGAACTCGCGTAATGGTTCGGTCGCCTCTTTCTCTCTCTCTCCTCTCCCCTAAGGTATGTTAATGCACGCGTGTGCGCATACTAATTCAGCCGAATTTTCGGCAACGGTCAGGGTGCGCGTTCCCGTTAAATGACGCGGTTCTCGAATTTCAGCTGCGCGGGGATAACTTTTATGGCCTCTGAGACAAAAAGCAGCTCGTGCCATGGAAATCGCCTTGGAAATAAATCATCGTCGTTCCCGAGATTATCGCCGAATTCGCATTAACGAAACGCGACGAACGCATCTCGCTGGGAATCGTTTTTATCTCATCGCGTTTATTTCACGAGCGGCGATTTTAGCGGCGACGCGCAACTTTATTTCTCGCGTGTCGTGTCTGTATTTTGATAATTGCACCGTGTGGTAATTTTTTAAAAAAACTTTTTCTCCTCGTAAAAATTATATCCACACATACGGACATGTGCGCGAATAATCTTTTGTTATATAATATTCATGCAATAAAAACTTTCGTTAAAAATTATTTTTTTCTGATATTTTGTTGAAAAACAATATTTGTATCGAAAATATTGTCGTTTCGGCAAAAATGAAAAATGAGTAAGCATTATTTCGCTGATTGATAGCGAGAGCGACATCGCGTGGGCGGAAATGCATCGTGTATGTTTGTTCATCGGAGAGAGGGAGACGTATGTAACGTATTTTGGGAAGCTAGGCACGACTTAGTTAAAGGACGACGGGTGCACGCGCGTCGAGAGAATATGGTCAGCTATGACAGCTGTTTTTTCGAGCCTCTCGATCGAACTCGAGCCCTGACCGTCGCCGGAGAAGCAAGCGAAAAAAATTTTTTGCAACCTAATACAATTTTCGAGCAATCTGATTTTTACAATTTACTGAGATTTGATTTCTAACTTTTTTGTCATTTGCTTTAAATTATATTTTCAACAATTCTTTCATTTTAGAAAACAAAACAACTCTCAGAAAAACAGAAGCGTGTTTAAAACGCTTCTGAGTTACAAGAGATTATAAAATAGATATTGCGCGTCATATAAAATAAATCTCCATTCGTAATTTGTTTCCACGATTGATACTTGCGAAATGCTTCCGAGAAAGAGATTCATTCATTATTTTTTTTATTATCTTCAGAGAGTAGAGAAGATTTTATAATTGTATTTTATTACGAAGAGAGAGAGAGAGAGAGAGAAGATCGCGACCTTCGTTACACGTATGCGACGCGATCGAGAGAGCAGTATACCGACAGAAACCACACCCGTTTGTTATAATCGCAATCGAATCGGCTCGTTACGTCGGATATTTTTCTCGAGACACCTGCGCGACATCAACGAGGAAGTTTGCGGATTATGTGTTTCTTGAAGCTGCAAAGGCACGAGATTTGAAATATTTAAGTTTTTTTATTCAGGGAGGAACTTTTTTTTTTCGATCAGGAACTCGACTCTCGTCTGCGATCTTTTTTGTTTCTTTCGATATATCGACTAGAGATTATGCAAAATTCTTAGTTAAAAATAAAAAAAATTCAAGAGAGCGCTTCGTATATAAACTTTAATAATACGCAGATCGTGCATGTAAAAATCGTGGGGGTTGTTTTCGTTTTCGAAATATTCGCGTGTTTCGTTTTGTTTTGCGATCCTCTCTCATCCTCTCTCCAAAACGGACGGAGAGAGGCCGCGATCGCGTTTTATTGATATCCGATAACGCGGTGATTTACGAGACGCGCGGCTATAATCATCGTTATATTTAAAATGTTTATTTAAAGTCTATGTAAATCTGTTGGCTGTGTATACGATTGTACTCTTTGTTGCGGGTTATACTGTATCCACCCCTGAGTTGGTTGGCGATTCTCTCTCTGCGATATACAATACGTCCAATGCTCTGTCACCGTTGTCATCAGATCGTGTTTTTTCTCGCCTTCGTTCGGCCATCGTCGCGATGATAATTAGCGGTCGAGAGCCTCATTATAGGCGCATTCCGCCCGCAATCCGCCCGGAATATAGCATACTCTGTGTGTGTGCGTTTTTATATATACGATAGATACCACTCTCTAAATCTCTCTTTTTCTTTTTTTTCTATTTCCAAAACTCTGCTTACCCACACGCATAAACATATGCGCACGCACACACGCGTTCTCTCACATAAATATAAATATATATATATATATATATATATCTATATTTATATATGTATATATATATAAAATATTGACTAGAACTGTCGCGAAAAGAAATCAGTAAAACGTGCGGTCGTTCGAAGTGCCGATCGAACGATTGTGCTCGATTTTGACGAGTTTGACAACTTTGAGCAAAAGCGGAGAACCGAGAGATTAAAATAAATAAAAACAAAATAAAATGCGGAGCGAACAACCTAAAAAGGTCATCTCCCTTCTCCCCGATACAGAGAGATAGGGGGCCGTTCACATTTAAAATAGGAACTTTGTCGATCACCCGTTCATGTTAATTATAATTAAGATAAATATTTACAAGAGAGTGTATATATATATATGTATATATATATGTATATATATAACCGGCCTGTTCCCTATTTAGAACAATAATAACAATCTCGTCTCTCGTTATTTATCTAGGAGGGGGGTGGTCTCTCTTCTCGAAGGAAAGACCTTTGTCTATTAAATTTGTCTCCCGCACGAGAAAACCGATCTGAAATAAAGCTACGTATATATAAAATTCTATTTCTTGTTGCTTCAAAACAATTTCCTCCCGTATTTCGAGCGGACGAGTTCGTTCTTTCTTCGAATGACGAAGCGACGAGCAATTTCGCGACAACGTAAAACGTTTTGAAATTGTCGTTACACCGTCTCTATTCTTGCAAAAATATCATTGCTGCGTCAAGAGAAATTTTTGAAAATCAAGCGGAAATTTATATTTCGATGCGATAATTGTTGTAAAATAATTACGCGGTGTTGCGTTATAGCGATCGACTAATTCTCTTACGCTCTATCGATTCGCAACATCGACAACTCGCGTTTAATTGATATAAATAAAAAAGTTTGGAAAAAAACTGGCGAAAAATACGCAGAAATTAGTGGAACATCCGAATATTATGTATATATATATATATACGTATATATATATATATATGGTGCAAATATAACACACTTGCCTGTTCAGCCGCTCATCTTACACGATAAATAGGAACCAATACCACGTGCTCAGGTCGCAGATGCAGATGCTGCCTACTCGTACCTGCTTTTTTTAGTTCGTTTTTTAGAGAGACGCGATAAATACACGCGATCGAAATCGAAAAATTCAGGCGGGGGTGAGGGTGAAGGAAGCGGTCAGGACGTTGTTGATTCTGGATTTAACCGGCAGATAAACCAAAGCCGGCGCGAATCTCTTGGTCGAGCCGGACTCGGCGCCCGCCTGCATCAGATCTTGCTCCTCGATCAAGAACGGTTGCATGATGGTCTTGTCCGGATTCGAGTTCGTGTCCTGCGGCATCGCGTAACAGGCCGGCATTTTCTGTTTGTTCGCGACGTCTTTGAGCGTTTTGCTGAGCTCAGCGATCACGCTCTCCGTCGGATCGCCGAACGTTTTATGATCCTTTCGCACGTGTTTTTTGATGCGATTCAGATTCGTCGTCGCGTAATCGCACTGAGCGCACTTGTACGCGCCCTGAGCCGTCACTTGCACCGCGGTGTCATTCTGACACCGTTGCTTCTTCCCAGATTCCGCCGATGAGTTTCGATCGGTTTGCATCGGGCTGCATCTCGTTCGCTCGTCTTTTGTATCTTGATCATTAACGTCGCTCGTCTTGGAATCGACGTCCGATCTGAAGTTGTTTAGAAGAGGATGTTGAAAATGATTCATCAGAGTCGGAAATTTATGTTTAACGAGCAGATGTTGATGCAGCAGTTCCGGTTGATTGAAATCCTGCAAACATACCGGGCACTGTAGCGTCCGATCGCTTTCGAGAACGTTTTCCTGAGGATTCGCGTGCGATCGTTCGTGAAGAAATAGAAACGGCAGAACCGGAGTTACGAAGTTGCAGTAAGCGCAGCGATAATTCTTAAGCGAATTTTCTTCGGACGAGGAACCGAGAAGATTCGACAGAACTTGATTTCCGAGATTCGCGTAATCAATGGTCTTGATCTGCTGCGTGATCTCGAAGCCGTTGGGAATCTTCAGATTCGGCGGTTGCTGAGTGTTTTTCGTCGAAACGACACTTCTGCCGCTGGTTTTCGGGGTCGCTTGATATTGCTGTTCTAATTCTCGCCACTTGTCGCTGCCCGCCTTGCCGTGATCGCTCGTCAGATGCATCTTCAGCCACTTGACGCTGCGAAACCTTCGATTGCAGATCGGACAGACCTCGGTGAAGTGAGTGAAGTATCTGTGACTAAGATCGCCCAGTTGTTCCGATTTCATTGCCGAGTCCTCTCCGCTCGAAGCGTCGTAGGATTCCTGCTTGCTCGCCGCTCCCGACGACGTCGTGTTCTCGTCGACGATACCGTGGGTGTTGTGCTTGTGAACGCGCAAGAAGTACTTGCTGCACAGTTCCTTGTTGCAGATGTTGCAGATTACTCCGCCAATTTGCGCGCCATTCTCGATCTCGATGCCGTGCATCCGTTGCATGTGGGTCTTCATGAAATATTTGTTGCACAATTCTTTGTTGCAAATCTCACAGTAGCTCGACGTGGGTGTCAACGACGTTACCTTTCTCTCGGTCGTTATCGTTGTGTGATGGTTGTTCGAGGTCTGACTGGTTGGCGTCGAACCGGCGGAAGAAGCGATCGCGATTGGCGGCAGAACGTTGGACACAACAGGCTGATGTTCCTCGCCGATGTGTCTCTTCAATGCCTCCTGGCTGGGATAATCTTTCTCGCACAGAGTGCAAAAATTCGTTAAAATCACGGCGGGAGATTTTTCCTGAGGCGGCGGTGAGGTCGTCTCGTCGTTCGCGACGCCGTGCTCGGTCGTCATGTGCACGCGCATAGCCGATCTCGAATCGCATTCCTTGCCGCAAACGGCGCAGGACAATCCCTTATTGGAATCCAAACTGTTCAACTGCATGATCATCGTTTGCAACTTCTGAAGATCTTCGGATATCGAATCGGTTCGCTGATCGGTACAGTCCAAGTCGTACTCCTGTTTCGGCGAGACTTGTTCCTCGCTCTCGTGCATCTCTCTGCAATGCGCTTGATACAAACCGATTGTTTGGAAACGAATGTCGCAAGACTTGCACTCGTGTTCCTCGCTCGGGCGATCGTTGGATTCCGAACCCGCGGTCTCGGTGACGATCAAGTTGAGAGGACTGGTTTGCACCTGATGCCAGGTGGTGGTGGTGGCGGCGGCGACGGCGGCGGCCGCGCTAGCATTGCTCGGCGGTCTTTCGTTGTCCTGCACGATTATGCCGTGCCGCTTCATTTTGTGCGTGCGCAAGAAGTACTTGTTGCAGTACTCTTTGCAACAGATCTCGCAAAACGCTTCGGGATTAATAACGCCGAGACGACGCAAGAGATCGGCGCTAAAACCGGAATCGCGCGCCTGTTGAATGGACTGAGGTGAAAGATGTCTCGGTGCCGGCATGAAGGTCGCGTCCTCTTGCTCGACCCCGTATTCATGCTTTAGAAGCACCTCCATGCTGTTGGGACTATTGCGCGGCGTTTCGCGATCCTCCTCGTTTTGCGACAACAAGATCGGTGGCTGGCTATCCGACTGCTGATCCGACTCGTGCGTTTTTGATTTTTGGTGCTTTTTTACAACGGATTCCTCGTTGCGAAAACGCTTCTGGGGTGGTGTCGCCGGCGGTTCTAGTTTCACGTTTACGGTACCGGCGTGGAAGTTTGTAGCGAACACGTGGCTGGCGCCAGCGTCTATGGTCGCGCTCGGCGCCGGCGAGTCCACGAAAATTCCGTGCTTGTTGGCCTTGTGCGTTTTCAGAAAATATTTGTTGCAAAACTCTTTGTTGCACAAGTCGCAGTAAGCCTCGGGATTGAAGATCTTGATCGGCACCGAACCGATAGAGGATCTTGGGAGATTCTGGGAATCCGTTCCCAAGGGAAAACTCGGTAGGGGCAGATATTGCGTTAGAGAGCTCGGAAAACCGGAAATCGTTTGTAGATGATTGGTCATCGTGACAATCTGATTGACCGGACCGCTCGACCACGATGTTTCCTCGGTTTGCGGCTGCATCTGCGTCTGCGACTGCACGTGTTGTTGTTGCTGGCTGCCGGACGCGAGCCACGTGGTAGCAAAGTTCTTAACGCTGAGAAGACTAATGGGATTCTCGTTGGTGTAATCCAACTGCTGCGCCGGCTCTACCTTGACGGCCACGCCCGGTGTCGCTTGACAACTCGCGCCGCCGTGCTCGCCGTCCACGTGAACGGTGAGCGTCTCGTGACTGTCAAAGAGCCGGCCGCAATGCTGACAACGAAACTCGTTGTTTAGATTCTCGTCTTTCGATGCGTGTTCATGATGATGGTGGTGATGATGATGATGATGATGATCGTTGCCCGGCAACGGCGATCGCGACGACGGCTTACCTTCGCTGCCCTCGTCCTCGCGCTCGTCCTCGCGCGCGTCCGCGTCCGTTACCAGACTAGACGAGAATCTTACCGGCGTCGTCTGCTTTCGGCGTTTCTTCGGCCCGGCATCGGCAGAATCGCCGCGAACGCGCTTCCATACGTCGCGTTCGCCACAGCTCGAACCGTCGCTGTCCAATTCCGCCGTTTCCGCCATCGTCGACGACTCGTGCGACGTCGTCACGCTCGATGACATCTCGATAGATCTCACTCCGCGAGTCCGCTTCTCCTCAGGCACCCGCCTAGCAGAGAAACAAAAAACCAATTTCTCACGTTTAAAAAGCTGAGGAAATAATTTTCCACAAAAAAGCTCTATCTATGTTTTCCTTCTAAAGTAATTAAATTAGACGCACAATATATCTAATACCGATATAAAATTTTTGTTATTCCAATCTAATAACAAGAGCTTATTACGCGAATATAAATTCTGAAAAACGCGTATGTTGCGTCTTGCGCGCGGAGTCGCGAAGAAGTGCAAACGTCAGAATTCGACAGAAAAATCATAATGATTTTTTTCTTGACGGAGAAACGGGATCCGGAGGGTTGGGATCGCTAACGAGCACTTCGTGCAAAGACACACGCGAAACTTGACGAACGAGACACCCTCGCGCGACGGATATGCGGTTTCGAAAGAGGGAGATACGGAATATATCGAAAAGGGAGAGAGGCAGGAGGGGGGAGGGGGAGAGAGAGGTGAAACCACCCTTATGACTCATATTATACGTCCGCCCCCACGTATATATTCAGGGAATTCGGAGGATAGTACGAATATGCATTTCGGAGACGCGGCGTAATTACTAATTCAGGATGACAGCCTCGTATCGCGAGTAGTAAGTGGACGGTGTAGTAAGCGCGGTCAGTGAACCCACAACAATATCTGCTCCTATTGTGTCCGGCCGTGCGTGATACACGCGTGAGAAAGATCGCAGCGGTGCGTGCAAAAGTTTAGAAACATTTCAGTACACGATTCTCTTATGTAGGTATAGGTTCCCCCGGTTTTTTTCTCGCCGCGATTACTAACATCTCGCGAAAAAAAAAGAAAGTAAATTATTGACGCGGAAGTTTTTATTTTCAACTTTCTTAACAATTTAACACATCTTGCACGTTGAATAAAACATGAGTTATTAATTGTTGTTTGTTCAATTTAATTTTACGCAGTTCAGTGTTTTTATAATTTTGTGTTGTTTACATTTTCTCTTGTTCGTCAACAGTGTTTACTTTATTTTACCAATTGGTATATTTACTTCGATACACGCACACGCGCGCACGCACACGCGCGCGCGCGCGCGCGTACACAACGTCGTATAAAAAATAATAACAATTGCAACGGCAATTACAACTTCTGCTTTGCGCAAGGTCATCCTTACCCGCGAGAGACACGTTTCCCTGTCTCGTACGTCTTCGTCTCATGACCGATAAAACGCGGGAATCATTATCGCACTGAAATGAGATACGTCGAAAAAAAAAAAAAAAAAAAAAACATCGTCGTCGTAAATAATCACGCGAGCGACAACTTTCGTCGTGCATTTGCGATTGCAAAAATCTCGCGGCACTCAGCAGCAAAGTCAGACCAGCGAGGGGACAATCGCCTCCTTCGTCTTCTTCACCGTCTGTAGTTACCAGCACGTGACGTTTTCCGGAGGTAAATGAACCGCGCGCGCACTATATCTCCGAGATGTCACTGATCAAGAACACTCTCATATCTGATCGCGATGATATTTCCAACGCTTCTTCGCGTATGCCGACCGAGCATTTTCGCGAATCGATCGAGATCGTCTCGCTACTTTTTTTTTTTTTTTGTACGGAGAATTATCGAATTTTCTTTTATACTCGATCTCGTCATTTGAATCGATTTGCGAGAGATTTCGCGAAGGCACGAAATTCAAAGAAATTGAATGAACAGCAAAACAAACGGTTCTCCCATCGTTCAGGTATTTCAGCGATCTTATAGATAGAATACGTCTAGTACGGATTCTACCAGGTTACTGTTAGAAGGTGTAGACGCGATGCCCTACGAAAGGTCCGTCATGTCGTTTTCACGTCCCTTCCACCACCTTCGAAGAGACCGATACAAATCTCCCCACTTCACTACCGATGCTGCGTTCTCGGCTGTATTCAACGGGATGGATGATTTTTGGATTTTTTTTTCGGAGACGGGGCAGAAACACCAAGCCGCGCTCCAGGCAACGTTTGAGAAAATATTTCCTCAAGATAAAAAGATGCGCGAGAAAAAATTGCAGAGAGACGTTAATTTTGTGTTGTTTATTTCGTGATAAAATGCCGTGTTGTTAAAAATTGAAATCTCGATTGTTACAATATTATCGGGACGTTTCAGTTTCAGGAAAAAAAAAAAAGAACTTGTCAGTTGCGAGAACTAGCACGTTAGTGCTCGAGACGATATGTTGCATTATTAAAACTCGCGGGAAAACGCCTGTTGTGTTTCGGGAGTGAGCTCCGGTGATAAGGTGCGAAGGGAAGTTAGTTGCGATTTCGAAGAAGCGAGAGATCGAGATTTATTCGATTTCGAAACGCAGAAGAAGTGGAGTCTCTCGAAAAGTTTTGTTTACACAAGGGTGTTAATTTTAATTACTACTTTAACAATTAAAGTAATTACTTGTTTTGTCTCTCTCGTCCGAACGGAAACACCGCGTATTATTCGCAGTTGGTGCGTATATATGTGTAACGCCGGAGCGAAAAGTGGATTACGGGGAGGGTTACAAAGCAATTGTTGACGCGCGCTAAAAAGAGAAAGAGAGAGAGAGAGAGAGAGAGAGAGAGAAAAATAACGAGAGAAGGGTAGATCGGGGGGGTTACGCGAAACCCGTATATTTCTGCGCAACGTTTGTCAGATTTCCCAAAAATACGCGTAAATACGCCCGTATGGTCGCGCGGAGGAACGGAGAACTCCAACATTGTGGAAACTCAACGTCGAAATTGGATGAATGATGGAGAGGGGTGGGTTAGATCCGTCCTGGCGGGGGATATGTAGTTGATCGTTCGCGAAAGGGTGTTGGGAAAAACATGTCGTTAGAGAAGCGAAGAGAGAGCTTCAGGGTGTAACGAACGGAGATGCCTATCTGAGAAGAGATTGTAATATTATTACGCATACCGCACTCTCTTCTCTCTCTCTCTCTCTCTCTCTCTCTCTTTTCACGAGATTTTCTTCGCGTTTACGTGGGTGGATCGCGTGGATGTGTAAGTGCATTTGCGCGACAAACAACGGTGCATTCTCGCGAAATAATGGATGAACACACGTCAAACGTTGTTTTCGCAGCTGCTCTCTCACATTGCCGCGTGATGCATGTATATGTACAATACAATAAGCTCGATAATAAAAATTATTTCGCAAAAGCGACGTAACGTAATTCCGATAAATCAAATTAAATAACGTAATGCATTTCGCGCGTTGTGAAACATAAAATGCTGCATAAATTTTGGAAAAGTTGTTTGCACAATATTGGACCGTTTATTTTGAAAGTGGTGTAAGTCCATTTTTGAAAAAAAATGAGATATCACGTAATTCATGCTTAATTTAATGTAAACTTTTTATGTGTAACTAGTTTACGAAACAAAAGAAAATGGACTTACACCACTTTCAAAATAAACGGTCCAATTATAACAACGAATACATCACACATGATTCGTAATCTTGAAAAAAAAATATATATATATATAATTATAAAGAATAAAAATTATAAAATATAAACATTTTTTGTGAAAAAAATATTTTCTGAGAAAATTTTTTGAGAAAAATATTTTCTGCACTTGTTGTAAGATTAAAGCGATTGTCTTTCAAGATTCTCTCTGCCTTTCCATTTGGGGAAAGTTGGTAATCGAACATTTATTTGTTCGGTACTTGTATAAAGTCTGATTAAAAGAAAGCGCAAAACCAGGTCGACGAAAGTGAACGAGAGACGGTGAATCAATCGAACGTAAGGCAAAGCAATAAAACCCCGAGGACACCAAACGGGCCCAGAGAGAGAGAAAACGGAATCAATAGCGGCTATGGACAGTGAATTATGACAGCCTCGTCGCAAAAAAAAGTCGAAAGAAAAGCTCTCGCGAACTTTTCGCGTGGATTGGCCCGGTGTCGCCGCCGCGCACATTCGACCGAGAACACACGCGTGTGCGTGCGTGTCATGCCGCGTGGGCGTGTGCAGATACACGCGGGATCCGTTTACGTGTGATTTCAGTCAGAGGCCTATTGATCGAGGAGCGAACTTCGGCGGTTCGCACACGCGCATAAGTCTTCCCGTAAACAAGACAAATATCATCGCGCCAGTCCTGAAAATCCATCCACCTACCCTCTTGCGCGCACCGTTCCCTCCCGCTTCCGTCCCGAAACGTCCATTCGGCGCGATTCGTCGTCGTCGGTTTCGCGAACCTCGCTCGAAGCTAGTCGAAGCTTACTTCGTTGTCGCTCTCGCCAAAATGTCGCTTATTAGCAATTAGAGCGATATCGTGGAATAATATAATTGCATTTCACAGAGAAAATTACATTTAAATATTTTTTTTCTTTATTTCTTTTATTCTTCGTTAAATTACTTAACAATAGCTTCCGTAAACATTTGGAAATTAATATAAAATTTATATATACACATGCAATATATGTAGTTTATTAATGTCTTCCTAGGAAAATTTTAAACTTCATGAAAGAAGAAATACAAAACATTACGTTAGAATATTGCTAAAATTACAAATTTTTTAATTTTTTATCTTCCTTTTCTTTATATATAATATATGTGCAAGTGTATAAAAATATTTTTACACACTTAAAAAGAAAACGAAATAAGACTATTTTAATATTAAGAAATCAGACAAATCTGTCATACACATCACCGCTGAGCACGTGTTGTCTAGAAACGTTTACAATTTTTAAAAATTTTTGTTTTCAATTGTCTCTGAAACAAATTTCTTTAAGTTCAATCGACGTCTTTAAAGTTTTTACACACAACGCGCAACAAGATAATCGTATATAAAGTTGTTTTACAGCGCAATTTGTATCGAAAGAAGATGAAACGTTGTCGCGGTCAACTCATTCATTAGTACAGCTCGCACACATGAATCCGTAACGGTATATGGTAAAAATTGTGATATTCGCATAAAGGTGGGGGATTGCGGAAGGTTGGATCTGCGCAATGCGTGTCGCCGGATGAAACCACGTGGAGTATTCGCATGCAAAAGACGTCGTGGCGAGAGCACTCGGTCGGTCGGTACTCTTAGTCCACCCCGAAAGGGGAGCGGTGTCGTTTCGCGCATTTCGCGCGTCTGTGTTCCCTAAAGAAAGACGGGGATTTCTCAGACTACGTGACAAGTTTCGCAATCCATCATCGGCGTAACGCCGTCCGATTCGATCGCAAAAGTCACTCTAATACGATACCGAGGAACGTTTATCACGTTACCTCGGTTTATCGTGTCATGTTTCACGATTAAAAAAAAAAAAAAACAGTTTCTCAAGAATCGATGCAATTTTTTAACCGTTGGAGAATTACGCGCGACAAGCTCGTGTTTGTCAAATCGAGAGCGTCAAATGCTTCGAGAGAAAAAGTTAGAAAAAACGAATCGAATTTTTAACGACGTTTTTATGCGATTGAAGCTTGGTGTTTTAAAATTTTTTTTACTCAAATCGTTATAGGATTATATATCACGAATCGAAACCGGCGCGATTTTGATGAGTGTACTAAATACAATGAGTGTGCTAAATAAATAATCTTGGCTTTAGAGTTATATATTATGTGTTACCTAAAATATGATAATAAAACTAAATGACAATTTTTGACGTGTATCTGTTATGAGAAAATAAAAATTTATCACACAGTCATAATATCGGCTTCAATTCCCGATACGTACGTGGCATAACCGCGACACACGCACACGCACACGCACACACACACACAACCGAACGTGATCGCCGACGACAATCTTGAAGTTGTCTTAAAAATAAAAAGATCATACTTACCGCGATCAGCAGCGTAACTTGCGAACGTAAAACCACCCCGGAAAATCGCAACACGTCGATGATCTCTCGTTATTATCCATTTGTTAAGCAGCGACGAGGAGGAGGCTGGACGTGTGTGCCGGCGATAACGCGACGATAACACCACTTTGTTCACTGCGCACTGGAAAGCCGAGAGGTGGAGGGTGGAATATAATGGCAGGTCGCGCGCTGTCGATGGGCGAAGAGAGGTGACGTGATAATTAAGAAGCGAGATCGAAATAAGAGAAAGAAAAATATATCATGGCGGCGCGTGACGATACGGAGTTGAACAAGGATCGCCCGCGGCCTCGGCTACTTACTATTGTTTTGACCATCGTGCCACGATGGCGGCCATACTTGATATGAGAAAGTATCCCCCACATTGTCCGCGACCATCCACTAATTCCCCCATACACCCCCGCGCTGAATCAACCCTCCAGCTCGCCGCGGCCGCCGCGCCCCCGTCCCCGTGTGTGTGCTACGATTCGACGTCCCTGCCTCACGGAGTTACCCCCCTTGCTTGCCTGCCAGCCTGCCCACCCCCACGTTCTTTCAAAGTCAGGACCGACACTTTTCTGCGAACGAACGGGATCTCTTTCTTATTTTTTTTCTTGCTTTTTCTTCGAGAGAGAGAAATTTTTTTTCACACTTTTCTATATACACGTCGCTAACGAGATCAAAACAATTTCGTATGAAAAAGAAGGTAAAAAAAATTAAATTATGCGATACAATATATCTGTAAGAAGAAGAAGAAGAAGAAGAAACAGCAAGTGTATTTTGATCTTTGTGCGCTTTATCTTTAGTTTTAGTATTCGCGCTTGATGCGCAAGGAACGGCAAAAACGCGTCATACGATACTACAAAACGTAAGATAACTACTTCTGTTTAAAGCTCGGGGACTTGAATGATACTTAGGCCATTCCTGTCGCAAAGCTTCGTCGCAAAGACACACTTCCTCCTCTTCCGAAGTTACGCACCTGCACACACGTGCGCTGAAAAAAAAAAAAAAAAACACGGGCATTTATGTACGCGCGCATACACACGTACGTACACATATACGTTCGTAAAGTACGTAACGCGTCCTTCTCGACCTACCATGAGTCTTTTACCCCAGTTCACAGTTCCCCTCGGGTGGTCACTGAGGTCTTTTGAGGGGAACGAAAGGTGCGGGGGTGTCGAAGCGAAAGGGAAAGGGAATTTGTGGGGAGGAGGGGGGCGCGGCAGTAGCAACGAGGAAGAAGAGAAAAAGGGGGATGAAAGGGAAAAGCGAGATCTCTCCGCCGTGGGGTGGCACTTTTACTGGTCACTTGGAATTCGGTGCCCCACCACCACCACCACCATCGCTACACGGTATTAGAGCCCCCTTCGCGCCCCCTCGACCCTCGTTTTTCTCTCCTCGCTGTTCCCCGCTCGATCCGTGGTCCCTTGTCACCCCACCTAGACATTTCAACCGTCCACCCTCACGCAGCAAATTAGTTTAGCCTCACGGACAAGTTCGAGTTCTAGCCCGAGCCTCTTCTTAAGAACCTTTCTCCGTTATTCTGCGAACGAAACGACACACAGACTCTTCCTTAAAAACGTTCTCACAAGCCTACGGACGAGTGGCCTTTTCTTTGACGAGCTTCTTTTCCCCGTATCGATTATCGAGCACACCGTTTGTGTTTGGATTCGTTTCACAATGTAACGCTGTGCGTTAGCGAACAAAAAATACAAACGAAAAAACGATCAAATCTGAATAGAGAATGCTACAAGATAAAACGCGCAACACAAATTTGATTACAAGAGAAATTAATCTTCTAGATAAATAAAAATTCGCGCATATATATTTGTTATCTCTTCCTTTTGTCCGATATTTTGAAGTTATAAAAAATGCGATTTCGAACCAGATTGCAATTAAACAAACAAAGAATGAACATCGACGTATAAACTAATCGATTTTATTTGCGGATCAAAAACCGCTGCGCCATGCTTAGCGAGATGGTGCATAATTTAAAGGACAAATTGAGGCGGTCGGTCGAAAACGTCCGTGCGCGTACCGTGTAGGGTGTTCCGCATCTGCGGTCACGCACTTGTCACGCGATTCTATATACAGTATTGATAACGATAATAAAAGTGGTCTGCCTCAGTTTCTACAAATTAATGGCTTTACATGACCACGTCCGCCATCCGGACTCTGGCACTGGTAATTTTCATAGGAGGTATCCGAGAGTCCGTAATCCAGAGATGTTATAACGCTCTATATATATATATATACATTTTCATCGAAACATCGTTGAACAATCATGATTTTTCAAATAAGCAGAAATTTTTATTTGCCTGAAATATCGTAATACAATCTATCTGTGTTTGTGGTGGATATCGCGTGTATGTAAAATTAGCTTCGCACATAGAATTTGTCACAATTTTTTTGTTTGCACAAAAACTTGCAACGATTTTATACCAGAGGGTAAATTATGTGTTTCACATCGTTTCTCTCTCTCTCTCTCTCTCTCTCTCTCTCTCTCTCTCTCTCTCTCTCTCTCTCTCTAACTCATTGCATAAACTTCCTAC
>NW_018020675.1:402017-406167 GCF_002006095.1 Pseudomyrmex gracilis | reverse complement strand
TCTCTCTCTCTCTCTCTCTCTCTCTCTCTCTCTCCCTCTCCCTCTCTCTCTCTCTCTTTCTCTTTCTGATCTTCGTAACAAAAACTTCTCTCACGTGAAGTTTGATACACGAACTAGGTATACGAGAATATCTTTCTTGTTGTACGCGCTAGCAAAACTTCCCTTTCACAGTTTTTGCTTTCCGTCTCCGTCTAGATGAACGAATCGTACGATAAAAAGCAGTTGAGCAGAGAACCGTGTCGCATGATCACGGATGATTGCGAAATAAGCAGTTCTTTTTGTTCTAGCAATACTCAAGAATTTCTTTGATTCGAAGCGCAAATGCGAACGATGGAGAACATCAGTATGCAAGTTCTGTACATGTATGAGAATTTAAGTCGCACTTTAAAATAAACAAAAAGAAAGTTTCTGTGAAGTTATTAAATCGATGATATAAATTAGTCATTCGCATTAATAAACATATAATAATTTTTAAATTAACTTTTGAAAAAAAGAAATGTGTGTGTGTGTGTTTTTGCCTGAATGCGCAAAAAATTGACATTATTTTAATTGACAACTTATGTTTATTATATAAACACAGTGCTCTCCTAAATGTGTGAAATCATCTCTATTTTTAGCCTGAATTTTGAACTTTTTCGCTCAAACGTGATTTTTATCATTCGTATCTCGACAAGAACTCCTACGCGCGATTAAAATCTTTCAAAACTAATAAAGTAACAAGTTCTGTATATAGGCTGTTTGAACCAAGTGGCAAAGTGTTTGGCCGTAAATTAAACTCAAGTAATTGACGTTTTGACTTTATTTTTAAGTCATCATTGGTGGAAAAACTAACAATATAAATTACATGGTATAAAACGCTTTGGCACATATATTCGTCAAGTACGAGATAATAAATGAGAATCATTGAATAAATGACAATCCTTCAAAGCAATGAGATTGACGACGAGATGTACGTCAGTATGTGTCTGTATGTCAGTGTGTGTGTCGTAACAGACAATTTTAAATCTAATAAAGTAACTTTCTAAATCTAATAAAGTAACAGATAACGCAAATTCCAAAATAAATAAAACTTTTCAAGAAATGAGAGATTAGATAGAACAGGTCACAGATTAGTAAGGATAATAGATGTAGCATGCGTGCATGAAATATGATATGGTATGAAAAGAGACAAAAGGTGTGTGTTGTAAGAAAGATGTAACCAAGTTCCCTTCTTGGCCGTATATAAGATTGAAGTATCAATAAATAATAATAATAAAACTTTTCAATAATATGATAACGCACAAATTACGTTTGTTGTGTCAAAATCCGTGTGGGTAAAAAAAATTCCATCTCTTCGACGGAATAAGAGATTCGTTAAAATCTGGAATTGTGTATGATAAATGTGATTACGTTGTGTCACATCGCTTCTATCCATCAATTCATCTATCTTGTACACATATCCTGTATCCATATTATATTTATCAGCATCGTAATAAAAAAGTGAAAAAAAAAAAACACAACCAATTCTTTAGATTTCTATTGGCTTTCTGTCAGTTTTTAAAATTCGGAGCCAAATATCATTCTCGATTAACTATGTAAGTGTATATGCACGTACATTTATATTAAAAACCTAACAAAAAAGTAAGTGAAATACTCTATTTGATTCATTTCTTTTGCATTAAGGTTGCACAAGGTTCGATTTCGGATTTGATTTCACGCTCTGTCGTCCAGAATCGCCACTTCTGAGGCTAGTTTGCATTTTGTCGGACAATCGCCACGCGTCCGATGACCGATGTACATCGACTGGCAGATGTCAGCGGCGGACAGCCGGTTGCAAAAAAAAAAAAAAATTTCGGTAAAAAGTTGAGTTTTTTGATTGCTTATAATACAAAAGGCAAGCGTGCGCGCGGAAAGCATCACCATGTGAAACATAATCGCCAAAACGTCCCGGATCAATTCGGTATTATTAGCTCGAGCCAAAAGAGGGTCGTCCATTACCGGACAGCTGGACAATGGTCGCTCCGCCGCCAATTTTTATCCCTCGCCAGACTTTTATTTGTGCTTCAAAAACGCGCTTGCTATATACCATTTATTCGATATGATATTGGCACTAGTTTCTTTTTTACTTTGATAAAAGTTTTGTACGGCTGATGTTTTATTCATCGCATCTACACGAAAGACGTGCAAACTTGTTAAAAATAATGCTAAAAAGTTTCATTCTTTGCGTGGGTACAATATTGTTTTTTTAGATAAAACTAAGATGAGACGCGCGCACACAGCGATGTATGTTGCCTGCGACCGGCTCGAGAGTAAGTGAATGATTGCGTGATCTTGACAATGACTATGAGCGCGCTGCGTCACAAAAATATTCATCGTTCCGTGCGTTATGATTATTAAAATTTCATCGTTAAATTTCATTTAATTTTCTTAATATTTGTATGTATTTTCTAAATGCTTTTGAAGAGACATATAACATGTTAATGATTTTGGAAGAATGTAAAGGTAACTACAAAACGGCTGAAATTATGTTCGTGTCCGAGAATATTTTTGTAAAAGAATTTTAAAATATATTTTAAGTATTTATATATTTAAATATTTTAAGTGCTTTAAGTTTTTTTAAGAGAGTTGTTTTGAAGATCTTGAATAATTATTGTTTTATCTTTTATTATCTTTTTTATTTTATCTTTTATTATCTTTTTTATTTTATCTTTTGTTCACACACACACATACACACACACACACACACACACACAAAGAGAGGTAAATCCGTCCGGGTAACTCCCGCGTGATGCATCTTGAAGAATGTTAATGCCGGCGGTACTATAACTTTCAAGTTCTGTAATTTGAAAAATAACTTAATGAAACAAATATATTATTACAGTGTTTTGAAAAGTTCTCTGAAACAAGCTACAAAAATATTCAATGAAAAACGAGGATTTCCATCTAAGAAATTGAATATCTTCGCGTAATCTTCAAATGACTATCCAAGATTAATGACATCATCTTATACGTGTCCCTCGAAGTTACAAAACTTTTGTATGAAACATTTTTCTCTAAAATGCTTTCCCGAGACATATAAATTCTCGAGATATACAAATCTGTAACATTTTAAGTGACTCAATCTTGTATAAGTTTGTGTGACTCATCCTGTATATAAGTTTACATTAAAATATTTTATGTATATCAACAACATAATATTACTTTTTACAAGATAATTAATTATAAGTTTCGAAAAAGCAGTTCATATATTGTCTCATACGCAACAATTTGTCAAGCGTGCAACCGGCGCAACGCGCGTCGGCTTGAGATAGGAAAGAAACAAAACATAGTCTACACTTTTCCGCGAGCCTAATAGGATGTAACGTCGCACACACGGACGCGGTTCTCGCTTGTGTATGTGTTCTCACCACTACGATGTCTCGGTGCTGACCAGCTCGTATTCGCACTGCATGTCGGTAATACCGATGCACATGCATACATAGCACGGAATAGAACCACACGCGCGGAACCACATAGTACGGAAGAGAATCATAAACATGCATGTACATACCCACCGATAAATCGTTCGTGGATATGGCTATGCAGTTGCCAATGTGAACTACCGTGAACATAGCGCTAGTAAACAGGGCGGAAAAGCGACAGTGGCCGCTCTCAGTCTTCTCTCTCGGGTATGTTCTAAAATTCTACCTTACTAAGGTTACCAAAATGCTATATTTCACGTCACGTGTACTATAGATTTTTATTACCAAAATAAGATTTTGGAACGTACCCTCATAGACGTAGAATGTATAGACTGCGGCGCGTTCCTTACTTTTGCCATGTTAAGAAAATGTCTTCAACGTTGAGAGAGACAGCTGGTGTTGATCGGTAGCTTCATCTTTTTCCAGCGAAGTAATGGGGGAAAAAAAAGTTTTCGCTGATTGATAGAATAGTAGTGGAAAAGTGGGGATAGAAAAATAGTGGGGGTGAAGAGAAATGAAAGAGATTAAGGGATGATGGCAGGTTAGGCGGTATCACGAAGTAAGAATAAGGAGACTTAACTAGATAGTACATAGAGAAAAAAAGTGGTCAGTAAAAATGTTCCGTGTAGGAGGAGGTTTGCTAAATAGAATAACTTGCAACATTTCGTCGCCATTTTAAGTCTGTTCTTTTTAGTTAAAGTTGCTGTGCA
>NW_018020675.1:387792-396267 GCF_002006095.1 Pseudomyrmex gracilis | reverse complement strand
AGCCTGAGAGCGGCCACGGCCATAAGAGTTTCTGTCATAGCTTTTCGTGGACATGGTTCTATTCCGTGCTAAGTTTGTGGACATGGTTCTATTCCGTGCTATGAAAACACCAACGTGGTGGGGATACGCACACAAGCGAGAACCGTCGTCATACATCAACATAATATGTCTGCACAACTCCACGAGCGCACACGGACAACGGTCTCGCTTGTGTGCGTATCCCCACCACGTCGGTGTTTTCATAGCACGGAATAGAACCATGTACACAAACCTAGCACGGAATAGAACCATGTCCACGAAAAGCTATGACAGAAACTCTTATGGCCGTGGCCGCTCTCAGGCTTCTCTCTGTTGATAGACAGAGAGTTACTGTTCAAAGTACGTTGTCTCTGTCGACCATGAAGACATCTTTTCAGCCAAACGCGCAGTCTATATATTCTACGTCTATAGATATCTTTTCATACAGCAGCATGCTGCGGCAGCAAAACGTCACGTGACTTAAATTTTCTAGGACTGCTTCCGCTAGGTATATTTGCTGCTCTTACCTAACCCTTATTCGATGCCATTCTTTGTTGTTGATGGAAGTATATAGTTATTGCATAAGTATCAAAACAATAAAATTTTCCCGGTTTGCTGCTTTTTGTTCGTTTGAACTTCGCAGAGAATGACATCGAGTGAGAGTTAGGTAAGAGCAGTAAATGCTACCTAGCGGAAGCAGTCCTGGACAATTTGCGTCACGTGATGCAAATTTTCTTTTGCTGCCGCAGCGTGCTGCTGTATGAAAAGGTACCTTTGAAATATAGCATTTTAGTAATCTTTAAAGATACCTTTTCATAAACATGGTACCTTTAAAGGTACCTTTTCGTAAACATGGTACCTTTTCATATACGTAGCATGCTACGGCAGCAAAGCGTCACGTGACTCAAATTGTCTAGAACTGCTTCTGCTACTTATCTCAATCGATGCCATTCTCTGCGTTATGTTGGAATTTCATGTGCAATAATATTACATGAAATTCTATCAACTTAACGCAGAGAATAGCATCAAATTAAGTATAGTAGAGGAAGCAGTTCTACATACAATTTGAGTCACGTGACATTTTTGCTGCTGTCACAACGTGCTGCGTATATGAAAAGATACTTCAAAAATCGGGACGCAGCGCCGGAACCGGCCAATCACGTTGTTCAAACCGACCTACGACCTGCGATCTATCACATATGTCTCAGTTAAATGCTGCTCCATTCGACAAATTCGAGAACAGCACTCGTGTGCACACAAACGTCATTTTATCTTTGGGTGCTTTCCAACTACGTATGTACACAGGCGACACTGTGTCCACTAGTGTGAGTGAGACACACTGATATGCTCTTTCTCACACTAACGGACACTGTGTTACACAGTGTCGCCTGTGTACGTAGTTGGAAAGCACCCTTCTTCTTCTTCTTCTTTGCACTTATGGCTCCGTGCCCCTGAACTGTTTAGGCACCGGCCAGTCTTTGCAGTTGGAAAGCACCCTTTTTATCACTCATTAGATATAAAACATAGAATGACGCTCGTCGTGTGACACGAGCGATGTTCTCCGAACGCAGCCAAAAGTAGGGTTTTTTTTTGGAATCTGCGAAGTCACTGTCCGCACGATGGCGCACGCATAGCGCGCGCGAAGCCCTCTAACCACGTGGTCAGCCGGCGTCGCGGTGATTGGCTAATAATGCGACATTTAAATCTACGGAGCCGTTGCTTGTCTCTTCCGCGATCGGAAAAACATCAGTTCGAATAAGAGTCGAGACGATCGGTGGTGTACTTTGAAGCACGTAACGTGGCGCGCTCAACGTAACTTTTTTCTTTATCGGAATTCACGGCGCGTCACCGCGACACAACTTGGACAAAAAGACAAACGTTCTCGACGCGGCTTTTCCGTGCATCATCGCTCTCGGTTTTTTTGGCGATTGCGGTGTACCTGAGCAAACAGCACCTCGTTTCTGTTCGGCGACGTTGAGCTAGGAGCGCAATTCGCAACACAACAGGAACGCACAGTACGGGAGTGTAAAATGTCGCGCGAGGAAGAAGAAACCACACACATACCCGATGTGATATATGATGCGAACACCGGCAAGAGCTACATGAAGGGTCGGTTTTTCGGAAAGGTAAGAAAAACTCTCGAGAGCTCGCGCCCTTGGGGCCTTGCCTTCTCGCGACCTTGATGATGGTCGTGCGTTGCTTTTGCGTTGCGACACGGACATTTGTATTCGCATGTACATTTTTGGAAGTACTTTTTTGGCGCCCGACAACGTGTCTGCGTGCCGTGAACGTGACTCGAGTTTTGCTGAGAAAAGCAGCTTCTTGAATCACGCGATAAACCGTATTCTATTTCGTATTCCATATCAATGAAATTCAAGAATTAGTTCAAGCAACGATATGCCGCTGTTGGAACATCATCCTGAGACATTTGGAAATCGACGATTTGTTTATGCATATTTTCTAACGTGTAAAATATGGATTTTTTACACGATGTCGCTTCTTAAACTGTAAACACATTGCACCTGACACCTGTTGCATTTTTGTAAGCTATATATTGTTGATATACAGATGATCACGTACAGAGATTAAAAAATGTAACCTAGATTATTTTGTGTTGCATTGCGTGTTGTTAACTTTTGTGTATTGTAAGAAAAATGTTAATTATATATAATATTTGTTATATAACATATATATTTATATAAATTTTTTACAGTTTGTGATACTTGTTTAGACTTTTATCTTGGAAAATGTTACTTCATCCTTTGTTTGCTCTCATCTTATCTACTTCTGTCTTTGTTTCTTTTGTACAGGGTGGTTTTGCAAAATGTTACGAGATCACAGAGTCGAAAACGCATCAAGTATATGCTGGGAAGATAGTGCCAAAGTCGTTGATGGCAAAGAGCAATCAGAGGGAGAAAATGACGACGGAGATTGCAATTCATCAGACCTTGAATCACAAAAACATTGTCGGCTTCCATGGCTTTTTCGATGACTCTCACAATATATACATTATTCTTGAACTTTGCCGAAAAAGAGTAAGTGTTCTTACAGAATATCAGTCAAAAAGTTTTATGTATATATAGTATACAAAAATACACGAATCATTATGTATTCAATGTTCTAGTCAATGATGGAATTACACAAACGCAGGAAAGCATTGTCAGAATGTGAAACTCGATATTTTATGAAACAAATCTTGGAGGGCGTGCACTATTTACACAAGAATAAGATAATTCACAGAGATTTAAAGTTAGGCAATCTATTTTTGAATGACGACCTGCAAGTTAAGATCGGTGATTTTGGATTAGCAACTAAATTGGTACACGAAGGGGAACGAAAAAAGTAATCAAGACAATGAAATACAGTTTAGTTAAAAAAAAAAAAAAAGTTTTGTTTGACTGATTGAGATATTTTTGATAGAACTGTTTGCGGTACTCCGAATTATATAGCGCCGGAAGTGTTGACAAAAGTCGGACACTCGTTTGAGGCCGATGTGTGGAGTATCGGCTGTATAATGTACACCTTGCTCGTGGGTAAGCCGCCTTTCGAGACATCAAGTCTGAAAGAGACATATGCTAGAATTAAAATGGTGCAGTACAAGGTGCCTCAGCATATCAGTAAACCCGCCGGGAACATGGTGGCGAATATGTTGCAGCTGTATCCTTCGAAACGTCCAAGCGTCAATAAACTGATGAAAGATGTCTTCTTCACTTCTGGTAATGTGAACAATCACTTTTTCAAAAAATTTTATGGTTTTTTTTGTTCATTAAATACTGTTTTCTTCACAAAGCCATTTATATAAACAAAAAGATACATCTGTGACAATTCAAAATATCGTAAAGTTAATAAACTTCAATGTTGTTATTATTTATCACTAAATATTTATGTGTCATATCTGTTGAGATAAGAATGAAGGAATTGATGTACATTCTATCTCTGGATTTAAAAGAGTTGTTTCTTGTGTTGCAACTGCTTCTTTGTTTTCTCTCTTGTGTGATTGTTCAAATATGTTAACTGTAATGTTGCAGGATACATGCCAACGAGCTTGCCGCTCTCTTGCCTGACAATGGCACCGCGTTTGGACATGCTCGAGTTGCATTGCAATCGTAAGCCACTCGGCGAAATGAATCTTAATGGCTACTCAGAACAGGATATCCTCGCCTCCAGAGTACCAAGTCCGTTACGAAAAACGAAGACCACCACTGAATGCACGAGTGCTCAAAGAGCTACCGAAATCACGAAGATGTTGTCTACATTGAGGGCGCAACTGGCCACCGTACTGAAAGCCAAACCCGCTAAAGAGATAGCTTCTTCAGCAGGTGTGTTAACAAAACTATTTTTTTCTATCCATAAGGTGTATAAAAAGTTACAAGCTATTTTTCCGGGATCTAGACACACACAATTCTTTTTTGTTATTTAATTTAATAAGGTTCGCTCATAGTTGAATAAGATGCTGCTCTGATCATCCCAGGATGTCGGAGTGACGATTTTTCCAATTTGGTTTTAACGCAATGTCACAAATTTTTTGGTAGTTTATTTACAAACATCCGTTTTTCACTATTCGCTCGGTTTTGCCTATTCGATCAACTTAAAAAGAGCAACGACAATTAACTTTTACTTAGACGATTCGATCCGTACGCTAATATACATTTATTTCTGAATTGTTCTTAAACTTGTTTACGAATATACTTTTGCTGAGAATTATGTGATAGTGTGAACAGTATTTTTATACAAAGAGTTTGGCAAGTTTGCACGTGTCTTAACGGACAGATTAAATTCAAACAGATTTCAGTCATTCAAAAAAAAACAAGATTAATAAAAGCGTAAACATGTTGTTAGCTTTACTATGTGATTTCGACATACATTTCCAACGGATTGTTGCTGAACTAATGGCTGACTATTACGGCATACAAAAGTCTCCTACGTCGTTTGGACACGTAAAGAGAAAACATCTTCAAAACACAAGTGATTATCTTTTGTGTAGCAAGAATCAATCTAGAGAAAAAACTTTGAAAAATAATGCGTTTCAAACATGTAAATAATAACGTGCAACAGAGATAATAATATATAAATGTTTTGAAGAGTAAAAAGTGATAAAAAAAAAGCTTTTTTAGTATTTAGTAAAATAAAACATCTTGTATATAATTCTGAAAACGTTCTAGTTTTAATACACCTTTCACCACACCGTCTAAGTAAAAGTTAATGTTGTAACATCAAATTAACATGTCAGGCATATTTTTATAACCGGAATACACACACACACACACACATGTGTGTATGCGCATGCAGAGTATTGTTTTTTTTTTTTTTCTACGTTAATAACTGCAATTGGCTGCAATTATTGCATGTAGTAGTTTGTGTTTTACTACAAAGCACAATTTTTTGTTTTAAAGTCGCAGATGAGCTGACCGATCCAGCGGCGCAGCCTGTGATCTGGATTAGCAAATGGGTAGATTATTCGGATAAATACGGCTTCGGATATCAATTGTCTGACGACGGTATCGGCGTAATGTATAACGACGGCACCCGTTTGATCATGTTGGCCAACGGCTTCAATATTCACTACATCAATCGTGAGGGCGAGGAGGTGTACTATACGGTCAAGGAGTTCCCGGAGCATCTTGAGAAGAAGATGAAGTTGATGAATTTCTTCTTCAAGTACATGAACGAACACTTGATGAAAACAGGCGGTTCCGTCGCGGTAAAGCAGAGTGACGCTCTCTCTAGAATACCTTACATGCATCAGTGGTTCAGAACACAGTCAGCTGTGGTGATGCAACTTACTAATGGCACAGTGCAAGTGAGTGTTAACCAATCGGTCATCTTCCTCGTAAACTCTCTCAGTTTTCCTCTTCTCTACATTCACTGATTATAATAATTGATTATATAAGTCGTTGTTTTCAAGTGTGTGTCTCTATATTTAGCGATTACACTTAAATGTCTTCACAAAAACAATCTTTTCTTTAGGTCAACTTCCAAGATCACACGAAGATCATCATGTGCCCGCTAATGTCCGCGGTTACCTACATTGATCACGACAAGAACTTTAGAACTTATAGATTCCAGACCATTCGGGAACGAGGTTGCTGCGCGAGATTAGCAAAGAATTTGGAGTACGCGTATCACAAAATCGGACTGATGCTGGAGAATAATGTTCGATAAAATTCGCCCGTGGCGAAAAGGAACAATGAAAGAAATAAAATAAATCAAGTGCTGTTGCCCTTTATAGCACGATAAACTAATTCAGAAACGCGTCACACATATATAATTTATTTTCTGACAAATGTTTTTTTATATGAATCCGTAAAAAGAAAGAGAAGAAAACAGCTGCTAGAGAAGAGAAAACGGGAGTTTTGCACTTGTATTCTCCCTCTCTGCTCAATTTTTGTATAGACGTATAGAATTTTGCTAGGCGATTTTTTTTATCACTTTTTTTTTTTTTTTTTTTTTTTTAAATCACTTAGTAAAGAGAAGGAAAGTTAGAAAAAGAGGGACTAAAAGACTAATTTCGCAATGGAGATGTCCCTCGCGAAGAAGATATCCTCTAGCTTTGTATCCAAGAGTACGCGCTATTCCTTTATAAACACTATTCAGAATTAATCAGATCAGATTTCGTCGATCTTCCGTCTAATTTTCAATGACAATAGACGCAGTTTTCAAACTGTCTCGGGTTAACTCTGATTAGTGTTTATCGTTCCAAAGATAAACTCCTTCACTCTCGCGTTCTCATTTCAAACTCCGAAACCTGATCTTCCATCGCGCGCGCAAATTGCTGATCTTTCGGGAATTGTTTGTAATTCCGCGAGAGACTTCGCTGTTGAGATGAGTTGTTATTTAGACCATCCGAACATAGTTTGCTCTGACTTCGCGACTTTGCATTGTTCGAGTAGAAAATTCGTGCCACAAAAAAAACAAACAAAAGAGAAGAGACTTATATTTTGTAAGAGGAAGCAAGGCGGAGCAAAAGTAGTCATGATTCGACGCAGTAGTGCAATCTAACGTCGACTTCGTTGTCGTAGCTGAGAAAGAATTGAATAAAGCTAGTCTTCCGACTGTCGCGATGATTTATCCATCGCTTCCGAAGATTTGCTTGATATAGAGTTTTTAGCTCGAGTCGTTCGAAGCAGTGTAATTTGAAATACGAATATATATGAATTGTTGATAATCGTCTCAATGACAAGATTCAATTGTGTGTTTATCAAATAAAATCTCTTTCGCGAGGTGGATAATTCTATAAACTTTGTATTTATGTGTGTTGAAAAAAATTTGATCTCTTTTCTAATGACGTTGATATATAAATGATTAAGAGCATGTTGATTACACAAAAGCGAAAACGTAACACAACTGATGACGAAATATATATACGCATCATGTTAATTTGTTGTCTTGCAATGTTTTTATTTATGAAGACTTTATCTGATAGACCTGGTTTTTTTCTTTTTTTTTTTTTTTATATATATATATTTAGTTTTCTTCTACGAGACAAAAGATATGAAATTAAAAAATTTAAATGACACTGCAAAAGAGGCTTGTTCTGAATTTTGTACAGTACGGGGAGAATGAAGGTACATAAATGTTTTAAATTGTTCTATAAATCGAATGCTCGATATATTCTCTGTCGAATTAATAATAAATATTCATTACACATGTTTATGTTCTCTTGTACATTGCTTCGATCGGCCGAAGGAAGCTCAAAAGAACGAATCGTCAGTTATATTTAACTACTTAACAACTAACTACTTCATAAGAAGATCATTTTGCTTAGTAGAAAACAAACAAAAACAAATGACTTTACGCGAAGACTATTATATTTTTTACGAAGCTAAACATAATCACGGTATATCAACTAAAAATCGATTTGGTATCGTGCGTACGATTCTTTTATGTTTCTATTGTTATAGAACTTACGTCGGGGCTTTGTTTAGATTTATTGTAACTATTAAAATTTTTACGAGAATTTTAACGGTTTTTCTCATCGACAATGCGAAAATTCTGAAATCCCGTCTTGATTACAAATTAGTTGTCATCATTGTACGAAAATTTGAGACAAAAAGAAAACAAACGACTTTGGATATATAATAGCAATTTGACCGAAAAAAAAAAAAACACTTTCATAAAATTGCGTAAGTAAATATCTAATTCCTGATGAAGAGACTGTATTTACTTTCGCGCAGACCATGGGCCTGACATGGTACATGGATCCTATTCTGTCAGAATTTACATGTTTAGTAAACTTACTCTGAATTTTAAGTATAAAATACATAAGAATTTAATAATTATTAATCATTACGTGCTATAATTGAAACGCGGTTATTAGCTTATGATTGACGTTACACATTACGTTAAGTTAGATAAGTATCTGAAGACAAGGAAATTTGTAATATGCTATATAAAAAAAAAAAAAAAAAAAAAAAAAAAAGGGATGTAAATACATTGTTGGTAACAGATAAAATTATT
>NW_018020675.1:386458-387720 GCF_002006095.1 Pseudomyrmex gracilis | reverse complement strand
AACTCGAGTTAAAAAAAAAAAAAAAAAAAAAAAAAGGATGTAAATACATTGTTGGTAACAGATAAAATTATTAAATAATATGCAAAGCGTGAGAGCAGAATTATATAACTAAGGAAATCAGCGCAAATTTATTTTAGATAAAAATGTTAGCGTAATATTTTTATAATGTACACAACCCCCGTTTTGTAGAGAATACGATATAGAAATAAACTGTTTTTTGTACCTATCTTTGCATCGGAGAATTGTACAAATGAATAATCCATTAGATTTTTAGACTGAATTCAAGGTTTATCTTAAAAGAAAGTAAGAAATAAAATGTTTCAGTCAAAGTATTGGCTGGTGCTCTTTTTTAGCAACTTTAAGTCATCTTTCAGACAGCTTATGAATTCTATGAAAATGCTGTGCCTTTGGACGCGATGAAGTTGTCAAGTCATTTTCTGATCTCATCTGTTCTGATTGAAAGCACATACTACTGGACAATGCATGTTGCAACGACTTGGAACAAGTGGTAATCGGAAGGATGTTTGGCAGATATATCTGGTGCCAACTACTGTAAAACGTCTTCTATCCAAGACTTATTATGTCTTTAGTCTTAGAAACAATATGGAGTCTGATGTTGTCGCGCGAAAATTTCGTGTTCTTTGTATCAGTACACGGATCTTTTTGTTCCAACTCCAAACTCAAGCAAATTAAGTTGCGTCTCAACAAATGCACAGCGGAACCTTCTTCTCAAAATATTTAGGACAAGAGAAAGACAAGACTCCATCGCGTCCAAAGACACAGCATTTCTATAGAATTCACAAACTGTGTCTGAAAGATGAATTAAAGTTATAAACTTATGCTAAAAAAGAGAGAAAGTATTGGCACTAGCCAATACTTTCTATGTTAGAAAGAGAAGACACATTTCCATCTGTTAATCTTTGATAGCTTCATAAGAAACTCATTTTTCCTTTACTTTGAATGTTTCTCACGTGTGTTTTAGAAATAATTTGCTACGTCACCCCCAACTGTTCTTCAAGCTTTTTTGGCATTTGTGTCAAGCAAGTTGCTGCAAATCATCGTTGTCATATCCTCGAGAGCTTTCAAATCGTTGTTTGTCAATCGGACTGAAATCGCTACTTTTAAAATAAAACGTGCACACAGCGTATTATAAAATATCTTTGCCACAAAAAAAAAAAAAAAAAACAAACCCATTTACATAACTTACTTTTCTTAGCATTTTCTCCTTGTCAAAATAAAGACGTAAAGAATACAATACAGGC
>NW_018020675.1:366399-384923 GCF_002006095.1 Pseudomyrmex gracilis | reverse complement strand
ATTGTGTTCTATACATTAAATAACACAAATATATATTCGAATATATACCGTAATATATACGCGCTAACATACATATACGCGATGCTTAAAGTATCGCGTAAGTTCGCTTATTCGCAGTATCGGAAGGTCCCCGTACGCCTTATATAAACACAATTAATTTACCGAATTGAATGAGTCGTCATCGTTAAGCTTGTGATCACGGACTACAAATATACTTAATCGAAGTAGGACGAGTTGAAAAAAAAAATATTCTCGAGGACGGCGCTTAAAGAAAAGAGAGAAAACGTAATCTTGAAACAAAAAAAAACCATCAGAAGACGTTTGATCGTCCCGCGATCTGACCCATGGCTTGTAATCATCAGTAATGTTTCTCATTGTCTATTATGTAAGCTTTATTGTGTGTTCTCTTATCAATGCCTACGTGTGCAATCGCACATGTACATACGTCTCTCGTGTCAGCACGAGTCTCGGATTCCCATACACTTCGGCGGCAAGTATAACTTGAATTAGCGGCGCCGCAAGTCATGATGTAATACGCTTGTGTATTAGTGACGGATGTACACACACACACACTTTGCTTTTTTTTATGTGACACTGACAATGCGAAATACACGCATTGTGTGCGTGTGTGTATGTGCGCGCGCGCGCGCGCGCGGAGCTGTGCGAGGATTGGAAGGCTCTTGGAATTGCTGCTGCCTTCTGTGAATTCTCTGCGATTTAAATGCCTTACGGAGATATCGAGGTCTCGGTGGCGCGTTAAAGTACGAACGGAAGCGTGTGTGTGTGTGTGGTATGTGGTGTGTGTGTGTGTGTAAGTCTCCGTCTTATTTTAACGATGCAGACATTACACCGCGTTATGGAAATCCAGATAACATAAGAGATAACACGAAAATAAGAGCAACGCGAAAGACGAAAAAAACCGAGTTGACGTGAATGTTAAAGCTTCTCTCGTCTTTGAAAAAACTGCGCGCGGAAAAGCAAAATTTTTCACAATAAGGTGTTCAGTTTTACCGAAATCACTTGGAATGCGTAAGCAAGTTGTATTGCTTTGATCCCATACGGGAAAATTAGATTATTACGATCTGTTTTGAAAATATATTCATTTGCGCTCGCGCGCTCTTCTTTTCCCAGATCAATTTATATAATTGATGATGGTTTTCATTAAGTGAAAAGCGGCGAGAGGCGTGCCGAATAGATCAATAACACTATCTTTATCAACGCAATGGAGAAGAGATGCGTTGCGTTAGTACAACACGATGATCCACTTAAATTATAGTCCTTATCGGTCGTTGTTGCGACATGACAATGGATAATTTTAATCGACTAATGTATCGCGAGAGCTTCGCACAACGAGAGACAAATTAAGGAAATGATATTTCGCAACGTCCAACCGATTTTGTCACATCACTTTTCGCGTGAACTTTCGCGCACAGTAAATTAAGTAATAAAAGAGATATTAAAGAAGATGGCTATACGTTTCGATATTCACTGCCAGTAGCGAAAAATCTACAATTTACGTCACATGTGATATAGATTTTTCCGGTACTGACAGTGAATATCGGAACGCAGCCACAATCTTGTCAATTAAGATGATTGTTGTCAATCATTCGTTAATAATTCTTTCTTTGCCGCCGAACTTCAGACTGACAATTGACGTTTTTATTAGGAATATTCTTCGGAGAGGTCGATATTCTCTCCTTTCGAGATAAGAGAATCTCTTTAGTGCCGCATTATTGTTAAGAAGATAATATTTATTTAATATTTATAACAATAATTAAAAATAAGCGGGAAATAAATTCTATTCGTAAGGAAAGAAGTTTTTTTCTTTTCGATTGACTGCAAAATATATTAAAATCGAAAGTATCACTCGTTTGTTCTTGCGCACAAGAAGAGAATAAAAAAAGAAGCTCTATTAACTTGTTTTCTTATCTCTTTTTTTTATCTGTAATTGTTTGATTAATTCCCCCGTGAATCGTCTAAGTTGACGTGTCTTACAATATCCACAATTAATTGTCACCCGACAATATTCTGATAACGTATCTCGAGATGCGCTAATAATCACACCAATTAATGCACAGATGGTAGCGATGAAACAGTCAAAATAGTAAAACTCTCAAATTTTAATGCGTGTTCAGAATATATTAAGACATAAAAATGTCGGACGTGCGACACAAAATTGTGTCCGTACAATGTAATCGAATACTTTTTATGTAAATCAAATAAAATAAACTAGTATCAGATACTTTATAATTGAGCGCTAATAAGCAATACAGTGTCAACCCACAAAAACTGAAATACTGAGATATTTATGTAGTAGTTTCTTTAGCTGTCAAAGAATGTTTTTCAATAGTGTGTTCTTAAAAACTTAAATGTTTCTATATAATCAAAAATACACAAACATCTTAAAAAAATTATATACAAACATCTTTTTTTTTTTTTTCAATCTTAAGGCGTAATTTACTCAAAATAGCGATGTGGATTGACATTGTATCGCTTATTAGCGTTTGATAGTACGTGTATTTTTTTGCGTGCGCTTATCGCTCGAAATGAGCGATAAAAGATTAATGATATTAATGAATACAATTAATATACTTACTACAGTTATATTAATCATACAATTATTGATTGTCGTGTTATTTATTGAAGCTTTCACTAATGAATCTTTCGAAATGAAGTTATATTATCTCCCTTCTGTTAATTATTTAATATTAAGTAACTCGTTGTTCACCGAGGGCGGATTAAATTCGTCTTACGGTCTTTTAAACTTATCTCCTCCGGATGCTTTTCAGCATCCAAAGGAGATAACAGATTAAATTTTTCACAATCCGCGCATGTGTACAATCTGCACTACATGAGCAATAAAGTTTGGTAAATCTTATCACTTGAATATAAATAAGCTTCTCACAGAATTGTCGGAAAATTGTACACACAAACAAACAGACAATTCTCGATGTAACAAAATAAATCGAAAATGTAGTATGTAATATTTTTACACGAGAGATCTCTTGATGATTTTTGTTTTAAGAAAAACGACTTTGAAACTCTTTACGAATACAATAAAACGTTACGAAAAATAGTTGAGATTGATTTGTAGATGTTAATCGAAATTGCGGTAACAATGTGACAGTTGATTTTAGTTCAATAATTGCACATATCGCAGAAAGTGTTTTAACACGGTTTAGCTTTGGTGTGTACATTTAAACACAATGTTTGATGAGTATCGCCTATACCTAGGTGAATAATTCATTGAATTGATTACACTACCGATCATGTATTATTTATGTACGTTACGCGTTTAATGTATATGTTTTTACGTTCAATAATTATGAAATATATTGAAAAAAAAAAAAAAATGATTTGAAACATTTGCATGTGGTTGCTTTGTAATAAAATTTTGGTAAATATTGACAATAACGGATCACCTTCCGATCAACTTGAGCTTCATATATGTTATCAAGGACATTGTCCTGAGTAACATGCAAAAAATTTTAGCCGTCGCTCGTTGTTTATTAAAAAGTTATTAATATTGATAATACCAGGTCAACCTCCGATCTACTTGAGCTTCACATATGTTGTCAAGGACATTGTCCTGAGTGACATGCAAAAGGTTTTAGCCGTCGCTCATTGTTTATAAAAAAAGTTTCACAAATAAATTTTTTTTCGACACGGACATTTTCTTCACGTTGTAAGCGTGTAGGCAGGGGGGGGGGCTGCGCCCCCCTGAGCTGACTTATACAAATGTGTTAGAGAACTTAATAACAAAAAATAATTTTTTATTTTTTCTCGAGGGTGGAGCAGGGGGAGGGGCGTAGCTCCTCCCTGCCTACACACTTACAACATGAAGAAAATATATATAATGTTGAAAAAAAAATTTATTTATTAAACTCTTTTTGTCTATAACTTTTTTATAAACAACGAGCGACGGCTAAAAGTTTTTGCATGTTACTCAGGACAATGTCCTTGACAACATATATGTGAAGCTCAACTTGATCGGAAGATGATCCGTTATTGTCAATATTTACCAAAATTTTTACTTTAATTCACGTCTATAGATTTCATGTGCAACAACGAACGATTGATATTTTAACATCTGTTTTCTTATCGAGCAAAGAGGGGAATTGTTGCAATGCACATACATTTAGCGCGCTAAACACACACATCTGTTCGTCATTTTCGACGACAATTTCAATTGATAACACGTGCTCTTTTTACTTAACAGTATACGTGATCAGAAATGAATCCAAAATTAATTAAATGTAAGTCACTGATCAGATAATTAGATTTAATCACTGTATAAAAAAAGAGATGAATATAAATATAAACGTATAGACTTATATATTATATACACGGTGTCCCGTTTCAATTGGCTCAGACAAATATCTCGAAAAATATGAAAAAAAAAAAAAAATGTCAGACTAAAAGTTATAAGATACCAAAGAGAAACATGTAATACTGACTTTTAAATTCTTTAACGAGAACCTGTAGTTTTTTGTTGCATAATTAATGTAGCTGAAACGTTGTCAAAACATTACCTACTTGTGTCTTTTGCACAAGTCATTCCCGAGATAAGCTTCAAATTTGGCATGTTAAGCTTTGCATGTCAGATTTTTATCTCAAACGTTTTTTTTTTTTTTCCATATCGTTCTCTTATATTTGTTGAGATATCTATCTGAGACAAATTAAAAATAAAAGACACTTTGTGTATACGAATGAATAAACGGATCAAAATAAAATGGAAAAATCAGAGTTCGACTGAAAGTTTCTTTTTTGCGGTTGAAAGCTACAAGATACTAACACGATAAAAGAGCGAAAGAGAGCATTGATCACTGAAAAATCTTTCGCGGAGACGTACTTCGAAGGACTATCGATACAGAAGAAATTGAAGAGAAGTTGAGATAAAAAAAAAAAAAAAAAAAAAGGTTAATTAAAGTGATGACAGAAGCGTCGAAAGAAAGTGATCGCGTGATCGTTATCGAGCTGTCGTTTGCTTTTGTAATGTAACAGTGCGTAATAATGCGAAATGCGCGCGTCTACGCGCGAACATTATTCAGCATCGATTATTGGACTTGTAGAAACGCGCACGTTTCGCAGATAACGTAACGCAGCAGTAACCGTAACCATTCGTTATTTGATCACCGCGTGAATGAAGATAAGATACGAACGAAATGCTCGTGAAATGTTTGAAACTCCCGAAAAGACAAAGATAAACAGGATTAAAGAAGAGCAATTGCAACATAATCCGAAATCACTATTGTTTACGCAGAATTTACGTCACGAGAGAGAAAGTACTTGTATCTTTGATTGTTTTTCTCGATCAAGTATTTTTTCGTGCAAGTAGTTTTTTTAGCGACACTCGTTATTGTTCTTATTCCGCGATAAGAGAGACAGTCACACTTTACATTTTATTATTCCTTGGTAGCTTATGTATTTATTTTTTTTTCTTTTTTACACGCTCATCGAAATTATCTAATCGCTACGTATCTAGAAATATGTTTACATAAGTGGCGCGTATATGTGTACGTGTACGTATAAGAATCATTACATTTTACAGAAGAGGCTCGAGCGAGACAGTGCCGTTATCATGGATGGAAAAGTGTACAAGGAAAAAGTGAAAAATCCAAGAGCGAACGCTAATATTCTTAGCGCGTTGACGTTTTCGTAAGTATATTAAAAAAAAAAATAAAAATAAAAAAAAACGAAGACAACTATCTGTGTACATATAGATTGCATATTTTTCTATCTACATATTGTCCAAATCTATCTACATATTATCTACATCGTTCAAATTAATTTTTGAAGACTTTGTATCGCGCTCAGATAATGTGAAACAAAAACCATGTCGAAATTTGTAACTATATATATATATATATATATATAGTTTTGAAATGCAATTGAAGACCACAAGAAAAGAACTTGAAGTCACATTTTCGTAATTTTAGAGAGCGCGATTTTAAAGTTCAAAACGTATATGTATTTCTCTGTTACATGTTTTATAAAAAAAAAAAATACTTATATCTCGGAATCTATTAATAATTTTTCTCTCTCGCTTTGAATAATTAAAATACTCCATTTTCCAGTTAACAAAATAACATCAAAAACAAAAAATTAAAAAAATGAACATCAAATTCTTCTTATGTCTTCAATTATGTTACTTAATTGTTTGATCGAATATTTTTATATTCAGTTTTTTTTACCAGAAGTCAAGATAATGTTTGGGGCTTATTCACTCGTTTCTGAAATCTGGTTTTTCATTTGTCCGAGTTTGTCATTTGAGAAGTAAATAAATTATACAAATTGTCTGTAAACGTGATTTGATTGCATTTTGCATTTTGTTCGACTCGCCGTTTTCACGTGGTTAAAGTCTTTTCCGCGGTCAAATCTCAATCTGTACAAAAGGCTGAATCATAATAATCCCAGGAATAACAGCGTTATCTCACGCTTCGAGTAAATTACACCTTCACGGGAGGTCTGGATTTTTTTTTTTTTTTTTTTTTTACAGTAGTCATTGTGAAAATTGCAATAAACAGGTAAACAGGTTGATAAGAATATACATATACATATATATGTGTATACAATGCCGTTTTGTTTCCTGTTTTTCGTGCGCGGGATTATCTTATTTATAGTAAATAAGATCTTTCATATACGCGATAAGCCAGTTATGCGGATTAACTTCGGGTTCACTTGCTGATAAGTCCCCGACGTAAATAACCGAAAATCACCTTGTACTATATATTTTTTTTTTTTTTTTTTTTTTTTTTTAATCGAAAGAAACGTTCTTTTAATTGTTTTTTACTACTTGCGTGTTCACACTTCCGCTGATGTGGTTACGCATCCTTGATTTTTTTTTTTTATCCTCAAGTGACAAAAACCATCAAAACGGAACTCGAGTTCGAGTCACTTTGTTAATTCGAGTTAACTCGAATTTCTTGAATTCTTATCGGCGAAAAGTGCAACGAAGACTGTGCAATGTGAATTCCGAGACTTCGGATTGCGACATAGTTTTTTTCGCGATACTGCGATTCTCTGTAACGTTGCACGCTCCGAGAACGGAAAGAGAGACTCGGTTAAAGAAAGATAAAAATTTACCTAGTTCATACACACACACACACACACACACACAGTGGACGAAACGCGCGAATTTGTGCGAAAGTAAAACGTGCGTGCTCTGCTTTTGTTCTTCGCAGTTGGATCCTTCCCACATTCTGGGTGGGTTACCACAGGGATCTTGAAGTAACTGATTTATACACACCGCTTAAAGAGCATACAAGTGGTATTCTTGGTGTTAAGATCGCGGAAGCCTGGCAGAAAGAATGCGAGGCTTACAATCGCCGGCTGGAAGAGAGCGAGCGGAGAGGATCCCGGAAGGAGATACGAAAACCCAGCCTGATGAGAGTCCTCGTTAAGTGCTTCGGTGTCAAAGTCATGTTGTACGGAATCGTCCTGGCCTTCACGGAAATCATGTTCAGGTATAAAAAAAAAAAAACAAATTTGCGCTTGAGAAACGTTCTGTGAAAACAGCCTTCAAAACTGTTACCTGCTTCCTAATTTTAAAATCGGTCGAGAAACACACAGAAACTTGAGAGACCGGCATTTTTTTTTGCACTCGTCGCGTCTATAAAAAATATTCGAGAATTCAAAAAATATTGGCCGTATGGAGCAAACACAGTTATTAGTGTGTGTGAAGTAAATTACTTTATTAATTGTAACAAAACGTTTTCGACCTTAGTTTTGGTCCTTATCAATGTTTTTTAGTGATTATAAGTTGAGTTTGATGTACAGCTCACAAATAAGTATAATAGTATGGTAAAACAACGATAGCTTACTACATGGTGTCGCAACTGAAGTTCTCGAATATTTCTTGGAGCAGTTCACTTCACTTTTTATAAAAAATATATTTCAAGTTTTCATTCATTTTTTTTGTCGATATTTCTAAATCTTGTCGAATTGTTTTCTTTTACAAATGTTTATTCGCCGAATTTTTTACTTTACAAATTTCCTCAAAATGTTTTTTGACGTTGACTTAGAGTGTTACAACCGATATTTTTGGGCAAGCTGCTGCGCTACTACAGCTCGACGGATGTTGACGAGACGCAAGCGTATTTGTATGCCGCTTGCATAGTCTTGTGCTCCGCGATCAACGTCTTCGTCATCCATCCGTATATGATGGCGATCCTGCACATGGGAATGAAGATTCGTGTCGCCTGTTGCTCGCTTATCTATCGGAAGGCGTTGCGGTTGACGAGAACCGCTCTGGGCGAGACGACAATCGGCCAGGCGGTAAATCTGCTGTCTAACGACGTCAATCGCTTCGATATCAGCATTATATTTCTGCATTATCTCTGGCTCGGACCGCTCGAGACAATCGTCATTTCTTACTTTATGTACGAGGTGCTCGAAAACGAACTGTCCGTCATCGTCGGAGTCGCGTCTCTGCTCTTGTTCATTCCCCTGCAAGGTAAGAAATATTATCCCGAATTGTGCGTCTGAAAATTAAACTCTTTTCGGTTTTAATATTTTTTGAAAGTGGTTGGTTTATTTGAACAAATCGTGACTCTTTTAATTATTGAATAAAGTATCCCTTTCCCCCCCCAAAAAAAAATATATTTCTGATTCGTTATCTCTTGTATTATAATCCGTAAAATTTCTCAGGATGGTTGGGCAAAAAGTCGTCGGAATTGCGATTGAGAACTGCCATTAGAACCGACGAGAGAGTGAGATTGACGAACGAAATTATCAGCGGGATCCAAGCCATTAAGATGTACACCTGGGAGAATCCGTTTAGCAACCTCATAGAAAAAGCAAGAAGGTGAGTAATCAATTTACGTGCCGCGAATTGTGTGGTGGTTACGTATTATTTTTGCGTGCGAAAAGCTAACTTCATCGCTACAGTCATCGAGTCTCTGCACGTGTGTCCTGCGCTTTGATGCTTAACTGAAACCTGCCAATATTAAAAGTGATAATTGACGGCCTTGTTCTTATCGTATTTCTGTACGTTTTTGTCTTGTGTTTCTAAGTGTTAAAAAGTATGATGCGGTATATTATCGAGAGATCTCTGCTTTTTTTTTTTTTTTTACCATACATATTTTCTCTGTTTGCACTTTAAATACATTAGCTTATTTAAAGCGTAAATATCTTTTTTTTTCTTATCGTCTTTATATTCACAATTATATATTCAATTTACATAATATATTTATATTCAATTATGCCAAAATGTAATACATTAAATTTAAGCAGTTTTTTTTTTTTTTTTTATCAAGAATAAATTATATATGTTCACCGATCGCCCCAACGGTAATTCATTTATTTGTGCCGTTTGGGGCTAACAAATAAATTGATTCGCGAGTGACGCATGTTTATTCAAGAAACGCACAGACGAAAACGCATATTTCACATTGCCAAGCCACCTGATGCTTTTGCGCGCCTCATTGAGCCAGATGTGGCAATTTGTTTTCGTTAGAATTCAAAAAAAAAAAAAAAAAAAAAAGTAAATGGAATTCGGAAGAAGAAAACGTAGAGAAGGAGATGAGCGATTGTTACGAACGGGCGTTTGTGTGTTCGCAGGAAGGAAGTCAACGTTATCCGAGGAACGTCCTACATCAGAGGGGTCACCATGTCGTTTATCATCTTCACCACGAGGCTGTCGCTGTTCATCACAATTCTGGTTTACGTGCTGTCCGGCTTCACGATCACCGCCGAAAAGGTGTTCATGATAACCGCCTTCTACAACGTTCTCCGCACAACGATGACGGTTTTCTTCCCGCAAGGCTGGTATTTTATTTACGCACCACTGCGCGTGACATAATACACACGAACAAGATTGCGCGCACACGCTTGCAGCACGTGACACGACTTCTTTACTTCTTTTATCTCTTTTATTTCTCTCTTTCTCCGCTTGTCTTCTTTTATTTCCTTCTCCCTTGGTTATTTTTTTTCTCTTAAAAATATATTTCTTTAAACTGCGCGCTTCCTAGTATATAAACTTCTTAGCAAACTAACTACTTCCTTGTTACGCCACTTGTAATTATATCTGAATTGTTTTTGTTTGACTTTTGTACGGTTTTTGTTTTGTTCTGTAATTCAGGAATAACACAAGTGGCAGAGGCGATGGTGTCCATAAGACGACTGCAGAAATTCATGATGTACGACGAAATGACGCCTCCCGAAACAGAGACCGTGAAACAAAACAGCAACGCTGATAAATACAGCAAATCGAATGCTGAAAAGAAAGTGAAAGAGAACAAGGAAAATTCGTGGGAGAATAACAAAGAGAATCCAAATGAGAACGCGAACAAAATCGCAAAGGAGGAATCAGTTGCTGGTGAGAGCAAGGGCGATGATAAGATTGCGCAGCAGACGAATTGCATTGATTATTGCATTTCAATCGAGAACGGCACCACCAAGTGGCTGGAGCACGAGCGAGAAGACACTCTGCAGAACATCACGATGAAGGTACGCCCGGGCGAACTGATCGCCATCGTTGGTCAGGTCGGTGCGGGTAAGAGCAGCTTGCTAAACGTTATTCTGAAGGAGCTGCGTCTGCAGGAAGGTTCCGCCCAGGTCAGTCTTGATTAAGAAATAAATTTGTACTTCTTTTGTTTGTGTACTTTTTGTTTTAATGTATCTGTAAAAAATATCGCAGGTTAACGGCAAAATTGCTTATGCTAGTCAAGAGCCGTGGCTGTTCGCAGGATCGGTGAGGCAAAATATCCTGTTCGGTCGAAAAATGGACCAGAGCCGTTACGATCGCGTGGTCAAGGTATGTCAATTGAAGAGGGACTTCAGCTTGCTACCTAACGCAGATAAAACCATTGTGGGCGATCGAGGTATCAGCCTTTCCGGTGGTCAACGTGCGAGGTGAGTTTAATCTCCTCTTGAGTATTTTTTAACTTCACGTAAATAATAGTCGCACGTAGACGGCGCGACTGTTGGTTCTGTATAAATATTGATAAGGCGCTTGATAATTGCTAGAATAAACTTGGCGAGAGCCGTTTACGCCGAAGCCGACATATACCTCTTGGACGATCCCTTAAGCGCCGTGGACGCTCATGTGGGCAAACACATGTTTGACGAGTGCATCGACAGATATTTGCGCGGCAAGACTCGGATTCTCGTGACTCATCAGTTGCAGTATTTGAGCAACGTCGGCAGAATTATCGTTCTGAAAGACGGTGCCATCCAAGCCGAAGGGTACGAATTCCAATTATAATTTTCACGTTAAATATATCGTTTATAAAATAAAAAAAAAAAAAAACGTTCAATATATGTTGCACTGATAGCACTTTTCTCGCCAATAACAAGTGTTTTCTGATTCGTTAGCACTTATGAAGAGTTGGGTTCCATGGGCGTAGACTTCGGTCGATTGTTGGAGAATAAAAAGGAAACGGAAGAGAAAGCTCCTTCGTCGGTTCCTGTTAGTCGAAGCAATTCGCGCACCGGCAGTATCACGTCGCTGAGTTCCTTCATGACAAATGACACTTCGAAGGAAGAACCCGAAGAGGTAATGTGGAAAACAATCTATATGTTTATATCTTTTATCTTTGATCTCTCTATTGTTTGTTCAATATTATTAATCAATAAAAATAAATTTCTAATGCCGAATTGTTGATGTTAATTGTTTAATTTTAGTTGGCTGAGATGCGGTCGAAGGGCAATGTTTCCGGCAAAGTGTACGGAGGTTACTTCAGTGCCGGTGGCAATTGTTGTGTGATATTTATGGTTTCCATGCTTTGCATATTGACGCAATTAGCGGCCAGCGGTGGCGATTTCTTCATTGCGCGATGGGTCGAAATAGAAGAACATTATGTAAGCGTCTGGAACGCTTTGCTTTGAAATGCAACGGTAGATCGTTATTCTTTTTGAGTAACTTTTTCAATTATAATCTTCCAGGTGAATCAAACGGACGACGGTATTGTGGTAGATTCGAGAAGTCCCCTGACTCGCGACCAATGCATCTACATCTTCACCGGGCTGACTGCGTTGACGATCGGCGTGACTCTGATTCGCTCGTTCACCTTCTTCGGGACTTGCATGCGCGCCTCCATGCGGCTGCACGATCGCATGTTCCGTAGCATCAGTCGCGCTACGATGCGTTTCTTCAATACCAACACGTCCGGTCGCGTTCTCAATCGCTTCTCCAAGGACATGGGCGCGGTTGACGAGATTCTGCCTACCGCGCTTATCGACTGCATTCAAATCGGTTTGTCGTTGCTCGGCATCATCGTCGTGGTCGCCATCGCCAACGTGTGGTTGTTAATCCCCACGGTAATCATCGGCATCGTTTTTTATTATCTAAGAGTGTTTTACTTGGCCACCAGTCGCAGCGTCAAACGTCTCGAGGGCATCAGTAAGTATCTCAGCCTTGGTTTTTTTGTAAAATTAATTTTTTTTTGTAAAAATTCCATGAAAATAATGAGGTTTTTTAACTTTTTCCAGCTCGCTCGCCGGTCTTCGCTCATCTGAGCGCGACTCTGCAAGGATTACCGACGATCCGTGCATTCGAGGCGGAAGAAATCTTAACAAAGGAATTCGATCGTCATCAGGATCTCCATTCGTCCGCTTGGTTTATCTTTATCGCGTCTTCGCGCGCCTTCGGTTTTTGGTTGGATATTTTCTGCGTATTATACATCGTGCTTGTCACAATGAGCTTCTTGGTGCTGAACAACTACGGACGCGGCTCGATGGACGGCGGATACGTTGGCCTGGCGATCACTCAAACATTGGGTATAACCGGTATGTTCCAGTGGGGCATGCGACAAAGCGCCGAGCTGGAGAACCAAATGACTTCAGTGGAACGTATTCTCGAGTACAGGTAGAGAAGATAAATTTTATAACACTAGATATGTTTGTAACTGATTTCCCTGACAATTCTCCAATACGCTTTAAATTCTCTTCCAGCAAAGTAGAGAGCGAGCCTCCCCTGGAAAGTACCCCCGAGAAGAAGCCCAAGAACGAGTGGCCGGAGGAGGGTAAGATCGAGTTCAAGAGCGTGTTTCTGCGTTACGCGCCAACGGAGCCGCCGGTACTCAAGAATCTTAGTTTCGTCATCTTTCCGCGCGAAAAAATCGGCATCGTCGGTAGAACCGGCGCCGGTAAATCGTCATTAATCCAGGCTCTCTTCCGTCTGGCCGAGATGGAAGGCGCGATCGAGATCGACGGCGTCAACACCAACGAGATCGGTTTGCACGATCTGCGATCTAAGATTAGCATCATCCCGCAAGAGCCATTCCTGTTCTCCGGAACTCTCAGACGTAACCTCGATCCGTTCGACTCTTACACCGATCACCTGTTGTGGCAAGCGCTCGAGGAGGTCGAGATGAAGGAGATGGGTCTGGAATCGCACATCAACGAGGGCGGTTCCAATCTTAGCGTCGGTCAGCGACAGCTGGTCTGTCTGGCGCGCGCCATCGTCAGGAACAACCCGATACTCGTGCTGGACGAAGCAACCGCCAATGTGGATCCGCGAACAGACGAGTTGATTCAGACGACAATCAGACGTAAATTCGAGAAGTGCACGGTTCTGACGATTGCTCATCGACTCAACACCGTTATGGACAGCGATCGCATCCTGGTGATGGACGCCGGTAGTGCGGTGGTAAGTTTGTTTTCTTTTTTGCTTACTTTGCGTAGAGAGAATAGATCATTCGCTGAATAACGGATCCGTGAACGCTCACGGACAGGAACGCAAACGTTGAATAATCATGACACTTCTCTGTTTACGCATTTCCGCGGATTATGTAAAGAAACAGTTACATGTATTTGAATACATTTGAATATATTTTTTTTTTTTCTTGCAATCCACATTTTACGCGCGAAATGATATTTTATCGTCTATTCTTGATCGTTTGTTTGGATATTCCGTTCCGCAATATATAAAAAGGCTGTCAGTGGGTTTTTTCGTATAAATATTGTTTATACCATGGTTTTATCACACCCGGTGTGTCTCGTGTTTAAATGTTTTATCGAGCCGATCGCGTCGTGTGCACTCGAACTACATGCATCACCGGAAAGAGATACGGTTCTCGCGTAACGAGAATGGATGGATAAAATCGCGAGCTTTCTCATCGAGAGACGGATTTTTATCGTTGCCGCAGGAATTCGATCATCCCCACGTGTTGCTGCAGAAGGAAACAGGCTATCTGAAGAGCATGGTGCTGGAGACTGGCAAGGCGATGGCGGACGCGCTGACCAACGTCGCTCGTGAGAGCTATAACAGTCGCTCGTCCACGACGTTCTGATGCGTCCGCGGTGTTAATTATTCAATCGTTGTGCGTCAGGGTGATGGTCATCGCGACGGACGGCCCCGTTTCCGCGAGAATCCCGTCGGTTTTCGCGGATCGTCTCCTCGAGCAACTCCGGGAAAATTATCATCGAAAGAAATTAAGCGAAGAAAAAAAAAAGACGAGTAAATACATAAATTCGAAAATCCCGAATACAGCATCTATATATTATAAATCGGGATCGAATGAGTTTTAACAATATCGAGAATTGTCGATAGATAAATGAAAATGTAGATAATATACGAGTAAGAATTCGAGAAGTCTGGAAGAGACTTGAAAATAAAAAAGCGGAAAACACGCGAGACGAGATTTAGGTGCTGTAATTGCGTTTACAAGATACATGCAAAATATTTAGAACGATCGGAATTTAAGAATTGAGATTCTGACAAATTGCAGAAATAGAATTTCCATACGAATGTAGTGTAGGAGAATATGGTGTAAGGACGAGATAAGAGTCTAAGGATTATATAAGAGAAGATTCTCAGAAATATACACGACGAGAGAGATAGAGAAATAAATAAAATAAATCTCCGACGAAGGAATATATATATATATATATATGTGCGCGAAAATCGTAATCTCGGATTTTCGGGATTTCAAAACTTTCGAAAGTTTTCACTTGGTGCTAAACATTTTAGTTAGGAAGAATTTCGCGCGTTCGAGGAATGCCACGAAGAAGAAAAGGCGCCAAGAGCTCCTCCCCGGCGAAGAAACTTTCGCGACGGGAGATTAATGAATTAATAATCGTTTTTACTGCAAGTTGCACTGTCTCATCTAGCTGGTCTTTTTTGGCTGGCGCAAGTTTATTTCTCCACGCTGCCACTTCGATGTTACACACAACAACACGCCAATGTCGTTGCCAATGCAGCGCGAGCTTTTCTCACGTAGAAAAATGAGCCAAGCGTAATCTCTGACAAGAGCAAGGAGAAAAAAAAAAGCTCGCTCTTGATATCGGCGCAAAACACCGCAGTATTATTACGTAACTTTTGTATCAGATGCTTGATCCTTGAGAATTGTACTTAAACGTTTATAGATAATACGAGAAAAAGATTCACATAATTTTTTATACTCGTTGTATACATATATATATATATATATATATATATACACACACACACACAACAAACTCCGATGAACAGAAAGACATACGGTTGCCCAGAAAGAGCAAATAATGAATTATAGATTATAGCGCGGTTCTCGCGATACTATGTTTTTCGTGATACTCACATTTTTCTTGGCTGCCAGAAAAGTCTGGCCTTTCTCCGGGTCAAGACCGTATATATATATATATATATATCTGCAATTTTGCAAGGGTTCTATACGATGATGTTCCTTCCATTAGATTGGTGCTACAAGTACAAGGAAGACCAAAAAGAAGAGGTGCCTCTGCGTAAGTTAAAAAAAAAAAAAAAAAATTATATATATGAATATATACATGTATATGTACTTTAAGATAAACATTTTGTACACGCAAATATGTCTGCGGTGATACGACTCTTTTTTTTTTTTTTATTACTAATTGTTATTTCATTGCGAGAAATACAAACATGCATATTCCATACGTATGTAAATGTATGTGCGTGGTAAATCACTCTTTATGTAAATAATGCGAAGTATCAAAAAAGAGATAGTGAAATTCAAGTACTTAATGCCTTTTTCGAAGATCATATTTTATACTTGCAAAGTTTGCGTTGAGCGCAAACATAGAGAGAGAAAGAGTTAGAGAAGACGCCTTTGATTGACTGGATTAAAAACGACAAATCAACGTCTACACATTTTTTTCGAAAATCAAAGAGAAAATTAATTTACGATTGTATTCTCTTTTTTTTATGTTAATTTCGCATTTGTTTCATATTACGTTTATTTTTTTACTTTTCTCGTTTTATTCGGGTATATAATTAAGTTTTTTAAATTTTATATTTATATATATATATATATGTATATATGTCTGCACATTTTTCTTTAAGTTTGTATAGTTTCACATAAATCTTTTAAACATTACACGTTTCGTTGATTATTAGCATTTATACATATCGATATTATTTTTAAATATTATACACATAATATTGTTATAAATGTCACACACGTACATGTGTGACACAAACAAAAACCAATCGCAGTCGATCTGAGAAAGGCAACCTTGGTAATATTAATCTCCGATACGTACCACGATTTTACATTTTTTTAAGTCATTTTTCTACTGCCGAGATTTGTAAGCCGGCAAAATAGACGCGAATAAGATAAAAAGAGACGCAGATATATAAAAAAAAAAAAAAAAAAAANAAAAAAAAAATAGAAGTAAATTTATACGTAAATTGCAAGCGAGAGACAATTCCATCGGATCAACAACAGGAAAGTAGAAAGGATATTGAGTATTCGCAGGCTTCTCACAGCGTATTTCGAGGACTTTTGTTTTTTTGTACATTTACACACACGCCCGTATTGATACGAATCAATATCAATATAATCGTCGTTAATATTTATTATGTATGTAAGTAGGTATATTGTACTCTTTAGGTGAAAAATGAATTACAACAATACCTTACATACAAGTGCCTACTATTGTATTCAATGTAAAACGAAATAAATATACAAATAATTATTTATATAATTTCTTCGTATGTATATATATATATTTTGTTTTTTTTTTGTTTTTTTTTACTTTCCTCCTTTTCTATGGGTTTGTTCCACACTTTTAAATTACACTGTCGCGTTAACTTTGTTGACGCTCGCTATCTCACTTTACACATCCAACGTATTACACATCTAGAAAATTCTAGGGACAAAAAAAAACACGGATTCAGTTAATCATACACATACATGGTGTACATTATATATATATATATATATATATATATATACATATATATATATATATATGTATATATATATACATATATAACGTTATATATAAATAATCTCTTATTACAGAGATACTTGAAGTTTTACATGTTAACAGAGCTTATCCTCCTCGATAAAAAATATGTCGCTTTACATCATGTATTCGGTTTGTTTTTTTTTTTTTTTTACAAAGAGACGCGCGGAACTTACATTACGCTTATAGACTTTGTGGACTTTTTCAAGCTCTGTATTTTTCTCTTACAAAGGAGATTTACGATAAGCTACACGAGAAATAAATAATAAAAACAAGTCGAAGATAACTCAAAGGATAAAACTCAATGCGTACAGAAAGAATCGTGGTTTTTTTGTCTTTTTCTTTCTTTTTAATATCCTACATTTGTGTAAGTACACGTAGCAATTGGGAGGTGTGTTCAGGAAATTTATTATTTTACCAAAATACACATTTGTTCGCTTTGTGGAGATGTACACGCAAAACGCCAGCGAGAGAATTAGAGACGGGAGCAATAAATAAAATCAATCGACTTTCAATATAATCGTGAAATTCACGATAACTAAAATTAATTTTCGACGAAAGCGCTCGTTCAAAACACACAACAGGAAGGTAAGAGAACACAGAAACTAGCGTATAATAAAAATTACATTACTTACTTCTTAAAAATCGCTTAGGAGCTATCTGGTCACCCTCTAGAGATAAGAGCTAAATACATAGCATGTACAAAGAATTATCCTGACGCACATTATTCTGACAATACATACTCCGCTATAAACTGTTAGAACACTTTGCACACATGCGTGTATGTGTGTGTGTGTGTGTGTGTGTGTGTGGATGTGCGCGAACGGCTACTCGCATCGTCAAGCAATCGATGACTCTGATCGGTCAATCAAACGCACGATAGATAAATATTTGTCTGAAATCATAAACGCACTCGTACGTACATGTTGGTACAATCCCAACTTCCGTGTCTGTCGCGACTTCGTAAGCTATCTACGTATATAGTAAAAAAAAAGAAAAAAAAAAAAGAACAACGTGCGCGAGCCGCGACTACGGTCTAGAACTCTAGAGTTTTTTTTTTTTTATTGTCGAAATACAAAGGGTAAGTAAATAAATCGTTAATTGGCCTTATCGATAGTGGAGAACGTCGTGTGAACCGCGACAAGACCGTCGAGAAAAAAAATTAAACAAACTAAAGAACGGCTCATTTTTTTTAAAGAGATCCATCTCTCTTCAAAAACCTCCTCGCACTCTCTCTTTCTCTCTGCGCGCCACACATTGCCAATATTTATATAGAATTAATTTACTAAAATAAAATCACATTCGGTACGAGAAACACAGTTCCGCAAACACACATTGACGAACTTTGCTTTAGCGCAAAAAAAAAAAAAAAA
>NW_018020675.1:357550-366109 GCF_002006095.1 Pseudomyrmex gracilis | reverse complement strand
AAAAAAAAAAAATTAATACCACACCTCTGTGTGTATTGTCGAAACACACGCGTGGTACTTACTTTGAGTTCCTTTCCGAAACGGGCCGTTCACAAAGTACAGTTCTACATCTACTCTGCTTACTCGGCTCGCGGATCATCCGTGAGCAATGTGATTCCCTTGCTCGGTATCCCCGGCGAGACGAGTACACTAGTGTGTCGTAATACTGACAGTAAAGAGAATAATCGCTATCGAGATTAAAAATTAAGCTCACCTCTTACCCCACTCTCTTTCTTCCATTTTCTTCTTAATTCTTCGGCACAATCGTTCACGATTGCGCGCGATCACGGTTACAAATAATTAATAATAATAATAATTACACAAGTAACGCTTATCTTCTAAATCTTTATATCATTATTGTTGTGCCGTCGAGTGTGTGTTCTCTCTCTCTCTCTCTCGTGTGTGGATCACTTATATTTACGAATATTCTCCCCGTTTTTTTTTTTTTTTTTTTTTATTTTTATTTTTATTTTGCGCTCTGGGCCCAATTCAATTCTCTGGAGCCGGGACTGACAATCACTGACAACTCGGATCGACTAGCGCGTATTCAATTGCAAATACGATTGCGCCGTCAAAAAGCGCGGAACGCGCGAATATTCGATACAGGTACCTCTATCCCGATGTGAATCGACGATTAACGCGCGGGAATCATTTGCCGAATTAAAACATGCACAATTTTATCGAGATTTGCCCCGGTTCAACATCCGCGATCAATTTAAATATTACATATACGCGCGATGTGTAAATAAAAAACTCCGAACTTATAATTTTTAAGATTTTTAATTAAAAATATAAATCTATATAAAATATATATATATATTTACGAATGCACGAGCTAACCAACTTGTGTAAATTAAAAAATTCGAAAGAATCCAAGCACTTCAGGTACCAAAGAATCCAGAATCAGCCCAGACTTTACGTAGGATTTAAAGGAACTAAGAAATTCAGGAATCTACAAAAATCCGTGTGACACATATCCTTTATAGCCTTTACAGCCTTGTTGTCCCCGGTAAAAATAAATTGCGGTAACAACTTAAGCAACAATTTACTAACACCACACACCGATTGTGCGTCTAGGGAGTTTTTCAGGTCTGCGTTTATCTGGGATATATGTATATATATATATGTTATAATATACTTACAAATATATATAAAACAGTATAAAACGATTATGTATTAAACACGCCAGGGTGAATTGACATCTCGATGTCACACCAAACGACAATACGTAATAACGAATCTGTCATTATCATTTGGCATGAAACAGATGGTTACAAAAGATCGTTTGTTTTTGTGAAACGACCTCTCTATTGCAATTTTCTGCGAGTGAGAACCCTTTAACCAGTATTATAGCGTGCAATTATTTTAAATATAATACGCTGGACGCGCTTGTGTATGTACACACGTGTGGAAATGATTAAATTAAACATTTTCGCTAAATCAATCGCACTTGACAAGTGTGCGTTATTATAAATTATTTAAAGATACACACACACACACATACATATATATATACATGTAAATGTATATACACATGTTTGAAGTAAAATTTCCATTTAAATTCGTAAAAAAAATTTAAATTGAAATCTGATCTTCTTCGATTTCTATAAAAATCATCATTCGATATAAAGATAAAAATGAAGCTACCAGTTAAAGGGTCGCGACAAATTACGCAAATTTTATACATAAATATCGTGGCTAGCTAAATAAATATGAACTTCCAATATATACAAAGAAAATTGGTAATAAGCACATTGCTGGAAAAAAAAAAAGAAAAAAAATGATCGAACGCCTGTAATAATCGCTAACGTCGATAATAAAGCTCTCATCACGCTCGCGAGAAGGAAGACTGGCATCATTTTATCTCTCTTTCTCTCACATACACTCACACACGAACACTCGGAATGCTAGAAAAATCGAACCTATTATATGGAAAGCAAACTCGCTTTTCTGAAAACACAATTGTACTGAAATAGAACTATATATGTATAGAGAGTTGTAATTTATTAAATTTATTTGCTTTTTTCTCTCTGTCTCGCGGTACTTACGTGCGGATAAATTCCGCGCAACATATGGTACAAGGTATACTTAACAAAAATAAAAACAAAAACAAAACCCCTCAACAGAAAAGAACAAAATCCAAAAATGTTCTACATTCTTTCTTTTCACAAGGATCCGGGAATTTCTGCTCGCCGCATATCTTTTTCCGCTCCTCGGCTTTTTAACTTTCTCGTGGTAGAGAACACCGTTCTCTCATGATTCATATAGATTAAACACAAAGTGTACTTCGCAATTTTTTATTTTGAAAAATAATAATCGTCAAAATGTTACGAGCACAGAAGTGATCTCAAAGTGATCAAGAAAATCAAAAGTCGCAATAAAAATTAAACTCACTTTCCAAAGAGTCACCACCGTCTTTCGACGAACTTTTTGTGTCCTTTCCGTCTCTATTGTTGTCATCGGGACGTTTTTTTTTTTTTTTTTCGTTTTCTTTTCACTGTTGAGTTTTTCCGTCTCATCAAAACTTCATCACTCGCGCGGCAGCGCGAAAAAATTGCATCCTACATTTTTAACGTTTCGAAAACCGCGGGACTTGTTCGCAAATGCAAATTCACGCTTTGCGCCACTAATTCGCACTGCCACTTCGAGAGAGAGTTGTGTCTCTCGTAGAAGTGCATAAATCCCCTCCTCCCCCCCGTCCTCGTTTAGGCGTTTCCTCTTACGTAATTGCACTCCGCCTCTATCTCACTGAGATATACAGAATGTAAAAAGAACAGATCGTGCTGCGATCGTGACGATAAAACACTGGAGATATATATCGAACTGTCGATTTTTTTGTCTTTCGTTATAAGATCGATTATAATTTTCAAATGAAACCAATTACAGACGAAGTAAAAAGTCGAGTTTGCTTTCCGTCATGACAAATCTCACAAAATGTCGAATGTAACATAGTATAGTGTCACGATATGCATTTTTCTCTTCGTGTTTTTTTTGTGTGTGTGCGATCATTCAAACGTTTAAAATCGAAACAAATTGATTTGACGCACTCAAGATGTTTCGTTCTGTAACACGGTAAAAACATAAATTATGCAACTTTATCGCGCGCGTTTTTATACAAATCCATTCGTTGAAGTGAAAAATTTCGCATACAAAACACAACAAAGACGACGAAAAATCGCGGGATCCTCAAATCAAAATCTGATCGGACAGAAGTTTCCCAGCCGCGAAGTCATCGCGCAAAATTCAAATTTGTGAGATTCGGAAATGTCTTCTGGTTTCCTTTCGTGTTTTTTTTTTTCGAAATTTGTGAAAATACGTATTTATAAAATTGTTGAAAAGCAAATGGTACAGAGATAACAGTTTTTCAGATTTGTTTCGGTTTTTTTTTTTTTTTTTTCAAACTTCAAATATTCATGCGCGAGATTCGAATCGTCAGGAGTGAAGTCAGCTCGCGAAGGACTTTCTTCTCGTGGCAGGATTTCCGAGTCGCGACAACGAACGCGCGCGCGCACACGAAACTCTAAACGAGAACCTCTAAACTCTCGCGCGAACGAGCCTTCTGCTGTCCACATTTGCCGTTTGCCTGCACTATCATGGCGACCGATTGGCAACTGGCCTCGAACGCCATCGGCCGTATCGCCGGCATGGCCAGTCTCAATTTGTACCAAAACTTGCGACCACCGTGGCCGAAAATGGTCTCGTTACCGCACCCGCCGTCCTGCCAGCGCAGGATCGTCAGCCGATCCAAAGAAATGTTGTCGGTGTCGCGCCGCGATCGCTTTGCGATCGTCGCTGTCGTGCTCGGGAGTCCCTTCAGCGTGACGACGATCGTTTGTGTCGGCAACGAGGACAGCTGCTTGAGCACCGTGCCGACGCTCGCGTCCGTCCAGATGTTTCCCAGAGAAGCGGGACTAAGCACGACGATGACTCGCCTAGCCGTGCTGGCGTGTGGAGCGATCTCCAGGTGCCCTGCAAACACACAAGCCACAAGTGGTCCCTTTACATTTGCCTTTTTTAGAACAGCGATATTTCACGTACACTTTTCTCGGACTGTATTGCGCGCGCGAAATCTGTGAATCGCCGGGTTTGTGAGCGCGCACAAACTTTCGACGATCTGATTCGCGCCAACTTTAAACTCGCATATTTTAAAACGAAGGTCCCAGTATGTATATATATATATATATATATATATACATACGTATATCGATTTAGTGGTTTTTCAAAACTCCGCAAAATAGTTTTAAAATTAAAAATCTTTCCGCGAGAAGCTTTCACACGCGTGGAACTTTACACGGCACATTTTTTTCATCCAAGCCTGTGAAAAAATTCTGGAACGTAATTTTCCTAATTAGAGAAGTCATTAATTATTGCGTTGGATAATACGATACTCTCAAAACAAAAAAAAACAAAAAACAAAAAAACAAAAATTCAACGCGCTCATTATTATAATTATTTTCAAGACGCGGACGTGTTGGCGGAGTAAATCCCGTTTCTCATAAAAAATGTCAGTCACGCGGTGTCCCCTCCCCCCTCCTCTCTCTCTCTCTCCGGGTGAAAACGTTCGTGGTCCGATTACCGAGTCGACACCATGCGGTACTGAATTTCGCACGTATACGCTCTCTTTTTTCCGAGGCACTCTGGAAATATTGTCCGCCGCCCGTGTGGCGGCGGGCGGTTTGGATTTCACGGGCGATAAAGTGAAAGCAAACTGGGGCGGCGGTGTGCAGCGCGAGCAATAAAAAACCCGGTCTCCCGATAATGTATGAGTTACCGGCGTGCCACCGTGTATATATACCTCCAACCCCTTGACGTAGAGACGGCGGCTGAGCGCTCGTGCGAACTCAACAAAAACTGATCGACCGAATAGACGCCGACGTTACGCTCCGTTGTTTCCAGAGAAAACTTCGTTAACTCCGAATGAATCAGTGATCTGTGTATGTGTGCGCGCGCGCGTGTGTGTGTTTGTATGCGCGCGCATGAAGATGCAGAGTTGGATAAAAATCAGTATTGCATCAGAAACTACGCAAGAAACGATACTTACTTATTCTCGACGTTGATACTGAGAAATTGTCGTCCGAGACCGTTAAAACATGAAGCTAATAACTCAATTTGGAAAGTGCGATTTGCAAAATTGAATATATACCCTGGAGTGACCTGATTAATTCGCAAGTCGCGCCGAAGCCAAGAAACTCTAGCCCGAGAGATCAGTCGATAAGAGGAGCCAAAAGAGAGAACAATTTGAACAAGCGCCAACGTGTCTAATTTCGACAGATCGTGTACGTATTACACACGCGCGCCAAATTTCATCAAAATTCAAATTTCTGACCCGTTAAAGATTCTCCCTCCCTCTCCCCTCCCCACTTTTTCTCCCGTCGTTCTCCTTTCTCGTGAAATGTCGCGTTTAATCGAACTGCCAGATGGGCCAGAGATCGAAGAGCTCTGATTGGCTCATCATCGCCACTCGTAGGGGAAGAACTTTCAGACCGCCCTGGGCTGAATCCGGGAGAAAATTACGACTCTCCTGTGGATACGTGGAAATCACGGCACTTTGAGAACGAACTTTGTTCATTGACTATCAAACATGAGCGACCGGACCGCCGTAGCGAAGTTCACATGTTTAAACCTCGGGAATCATCCCCGTCCTTTCGCTCGCTCGGCTCGCCCCGAAGCAACTTGGCGGCCATCATAGTGCAGGGGCCGAATGTAAAGCCATCCATGAGCCACGTAATCGGGAATATCGTAATTAGCGAAGTCGTAGCGTAGGACAGAGAGCACGGCCGAAGTGCGGCGAGAAGTACAGAAGAGAGTATGTATATATATATATATATATATATATATATATATATATATATATATATATATATATATATATATATATATATATATATATGTATGTATATATATATTTGTCTGTGCGCGCGTCGTTGTACAATCGTCCGATCGCGCACTTCAATGGAAAGCGATAAAATGCACTCCGCTTACACCCGGGGTGAAGAGCACGATGGGCTTCACAGAATGGCAAGATAGGCGAAACTCCAGCTAATCGCGTCAGTTGTAATTGGCTCGCTAAATGTTGTTGTCCGAGAGCAAAGTGTGTTGAATCCGGGTAAACGCATATAGTTGGCCGAATTCGGGGTAGGATATGTATTTGCACGCTACGCTCCATGTCTGGAGTAATCAGCTTAGAACGTGGAATAATAAGTCAAACAATTAGAATGTGTGTGTTTCCTCTGGTTTGAATCTCTCCTCATCTCCCACGTCATCCTCTTTTTGGACTCTCTCCGGCGTTATTTCGTTTTTTATCGCCGAATACACACGTCGATTTCAAATGTGTACTCCTCCCCCCCCCAAAAAAAACCCCCCAAAACCCCAGATGCTGCTCTTCGTCCGTGTTGTTTTCTCTCTGTCCGATCAAGCCTCTTTCGGCAACTTCGCTCCCCCGGAAAACGCGCGCGCGCACCCGTGGTAGGTAGTACATGTGGGATTTCCGTGCAACTAATTCGATACCACGGCTGCCGCGAAGACAAACGAGACACTCCACGACCGAGAAAGCGGCGAACTTTCTAATTCAATTTGCCAAGTTGCCAAGTTGCCGTGATTCCCACGATCCGCTGAAGGATATACCCATTACTTCCGGTTATAGTACCTACGCCCGCGAGGACCGCCGCCGCCGCCGCCGCGTGTCCTTGTCGCGGGGATAACGATTCTACGCGAGCAACGACGTGGCGGCTCGGGACACTTCCGTGACACGTTTCGCTGCGCGCTGGGTTGCAAATTTTCTTTTGTGTCTGAAATAAATTGCCTCGACGAATATCTGCGGTCCGAGCGAATATCGCGTGAGCGGCGAAAAAAAAAAAAAAAAATTGCCCCGCACGTTGTTACTCACACACGGTTCGGCGCGATTTGATCGGTGAGAGCGTAACAATAGAGCTTTTCTCTCATTGTGTTTGTCGGATAGTTTCGGCCGATTTCCGCGCAAAATTTAAAGCAAAGCGCAGGGTAACGACATTACTTATTAGATTGTGTTGCAATTTTTCCCGTACTCTTTACACCGTGTATCCGAACGACATTATGGCTACCGATCGAGTCTTCTTGTTCAAAGACGAACGAACGTCTTTGAAGACGCACAAATTGCTGGTTTAACAAAATGTCTCGAGAGAGAATAAACGATGCAACGATGATCGTGTTAAAATTACGTATGACACGTAAAATTCAACGACGAACTCACATTGTTAGATTCGATCGACATTCACAAAGGCGAATTAAAAAAAAATGTTCTCGAAGAAAAGATTTCGCTCGCAAGCAGAATTAAAAAGTTAATGAATTTCGTCGCAACAAAACAGACACTTGACAATTAAAAATCGCACAATTTGGTTTTTTTAACAAAAATCGATATAAACATATGAAATAGAACAACGGGTTTAAGTAGCGTGTGAATAAATTTTAAAAGGAACTATCTTTAAGCAGTTTGTTTTTTTTTTAATCATCTCGCTTCGCTTTTTTTGAGTTTTGCATAATTTAACGTCAAAAATATCTTCAAATAATAATCTCGATTTTTAATCTTAAGTAATTTAACTTGTGTCACGCTGTTTTTCTTGAACTCTAAAATATACACATAACGTACGTGTGCAACAACGTATATTTTCAACCATTCTTCAAAAAATCTCAGATCTTCGATTTTGATTTTAAAGAGAGAGAGAGAGAGAGAGAGATACGTCGAAATCCACGGTTCGCACTTAATTAAATTATCCGACGTCCTTATTATATACGCGCCTATAATTCCGTCTCATCTCGAACAAAACCGCGATCGATCCGCGAATCATCCCTCCCAACTTCCCCGCAAAAGCCAATTCGATTCCGCACGACCGCGCTATAATTCGCGCGCGTGAGAGAGAAGCGGGCTTTTATTTAGCCCTAATTCATAAGCCCCACCTCCTGAAATTACTTATCGACCGGCTCGTCGTCGTTAGTCCACCGTCGACACGCTCCGAACGGCAATTCGTGGCCCACATTTCGCCCCGCCGCCTGAATATTTACCCACCCCGACGGCGCTTATATTTACACGGCGTTGCCGCATGCGGGCCGCATCGCCGCGGGATGCACCGCAAAGTAAACCCCATAGGGAGTCTATCGAGAGCACGTCGGTTTCCTTCTTCTTTTTCCCCTCCTCTTCCCTTCTCTCTCTTTCTCTCTCTCTCTCTCTCTCTCTCTCTCTCTCTCTCTTCCACCTTCTTTGTTTTTAAAAGAGAGTCTCGTATCTTATGTAACGCGATAAGGATCTTCGCGTTGCTGCTACTGAATTCTACGTACTGGGTGTCACAAAGAAAGTACAAGGAATACGCGATATACGTGATCCAACGAAGAGAGATAAAGAAAAAAATTTTGTTCTCAAATCTCTTTGCACACGTACGTTCGAGATTGTGAAAAATATCAAAAAAAAAAAAAAAAAAAAAAAAAAAAAAAAAAAAAAAAAAAAAAAAAAAAAAAAAGTAATTGACACAAAATTTTGAGCGAATCAAA
>NW_018020675.1:328007-357475 GCF_002006095.1 Pseudomyrmex gracilis | reverse complement strand
AAGAGAGATAAAGAAAAAAATTTTGTTCTCAAATCACTTTACACACGTACGTTCGAGATTGAGTAAAATCTCCACATAAAAATATAAAAAAAAAAAAAAAAAAAAAAAAAAACAAAGAGTTAATTAAAAGTAATTGACACAAAATTTTGAGCGAATCAAATCGACGAAAAATATTTGCACATTCGCGACGGACTTTGAAACACATTAAATTGCAACTATGTATCGAATTAACCGAAAGCTAATTTAATCTCGTCAATTTGGAAATTTAATGTTAAAATTCATGCGAGAGAAAATTCTCTTCGTTACAAAAAAACAAACAAAAAAACCCCAGACGAGAGACCCAGAATAGAAATGAAATAACTCCGGTGTACTTCGGTATTCCAACCGTATATATTCCTCCGTATTACTCCACTACCACGTAACTGCACGAGTGGAGTAGGTATTGTCGTTAATTAGCGAAGAGAGAGGCAATACTCACAATTGTGATTCAGGTGAGACAGTTCGAGCGCCGTGCATTTGTATCGATGCCTGGACTCCAACGTGGGTATCACGATGCCGATCACCAGACTCGAGTCCTTCTCGTGGTAGCAAACCAGCGCGTCGCATTCCTTCCCGTCTGTAATGCATAATTACGTGTCTCGTGATTACATGCGATTTTTTTTTTCCGCGCGCCAGAGACGCCATCGAAAGTAACAATTCAGAGACAAAGACGTAAAAGTGACGAGAGAGACACATGTCGATAATACGAACAATCCTTGAAAAAAAAAAAAAAAAAAAATAAAAATAAAAATATAACAAAATCAAAATTTTTCGTTAAATTCGTTTATTTCTCTTTTTTTTTTTTTTACTTTTGTGCAAAAATCTATGTCTCTCATGTTGCGAAACTGTTTCGTTAGTTTTTGAAACAGTTAGTTTTAATATTTTCACATTGCAAGTAATAAGCAAGAGGACGCGGAAACAAAAATGCGAGGACAAAAATTTGTTAAACGCACTTCGCTCGCTATATAAAATTCTCGAAATACATTTTTAATCAAGCGTTTGATTAAGCATCCGATGTTTAATTTTCTCTTCAATGCGCAATACCTTTTTGCAAAAAAAGAAAAGCACACGTGCAAAGACAAAATGTATAATTTTCGAAATATTTTTAATCAAGCGTTTTGATTAAAAACATCCGATGTTTAATTTTCTCCTCAATGCGCAAAATATCTTTTTTTTACCAAAAATAAATAACACTAAGAGAAACGTCAGATACTCTATTTAGATTCTAATTGCCTATCGAGCCGGTTTGAGCGCACGTAATTGCCGACTTTAGTGCCCAATTAACACCCAATTAGCATCACAATAGATTAGAATTCGTGCAACTCACACCGTAGTGTTGAGTAGGCGAGGCGCGGCGCCGACTTAATGGAAAAAAGGAAGTCCCTATAAGATTCCTCTTTTTCCCCGCGATCTTACAAAAAAAAACATTGACTTTTCCAAAAACTAACAAAAACAACGATTCGAGCAAAATCAAATTTTACGATCTTTGATTTCGAAAACGGATTAATTTGCGATCTCGAGTAATTTCTCGGCACAATGAGAGATACGATCGTATTTCGCGTGATATGCGAGGGCGGGGAGATTCGCGCTCCCCTTTATGAATATAAAGCAGAAATTTGGCGCCTCTGCACGAGCCATTCGATCCCGGGAGCGAGGGAGTTTAAGTGGAGCAGGCGTGATGGGGACGAGAGAGAGCGAGAGAGAGGAAGCAAACGGGAGCGAGAGGAAGAGGGGCGTAATAATTCGCGCATTATCGCTTCCGTTTACTCGAAATTTATTCGCCGCGTAGTCGGGAAAGCCGCGCGCGTAACCGTTCACTCGAGAAATAGATTAAATCGTTATCGTCCGCTCGCCATTATGCGCGCAAAACGTCCCATAGAGGTAAATAATGTGCGCCCGTAATGGCGGTGGCGCTTATATGACGCAACCGGGGCGTTTAAAGAAATCGGTTACGGCCGTCCTTTTTTTTTCTCGTTTCTTCGTGATCCCCCGGAACGGATTTATCGAATCAAGCATTTCCCCGGAAAGGCGAACGGAAGAGAAAATAAAAAAAACGCCCGCACAATTAAAAACGTAATTCTTAAATCAACCGCACAACCAAACCTCCTCCCCTAAAACGGGAAAGGAAACTGAAGGAAACTGAACTAAGAAAATTATTAAAGTGAACTACGAAAATTGTTACGTACATGTTATAGATAATACAAATTTGCGTTAAAAGTTAAAATGTTCGTTGAACGGAGCAACGAAGCTGCACTGAGAGAGCAAACTGTTGTTACAGTTTCCGAGCCGCAGCCATTTTGCGACGCGGTACGATTGACTCGCAGATGAGAGAAGCCCGCTCACTTTGTTCGCGAAAGTCCGACGCGACGTCGCGCGTTGTTGCCGCTCGATTTCTCACGACGAACAAATGTCTCACGATGTCGCCGCCTTATACGGGGGCAACGGCGAGAGAAAATTACGACGATTACCGGAGACCGATTCCCGGAACGCGCAGGGAGAGACGTTTCTCCGCCGCGCCGCCGCTCTACCATTATATAGCTCCGGAGCGGAGAAAACAACGAACTCTCCGCCGTCTGGTGAAGATTCTCGACGACGTGACAGTATCATTTCCGTCGAGCCGACCACGCGGTCGGGCTAATGATATCTCGTTGCATGGCTAATGCCACAAATTGCAGGCCTGCATAATTGGGCCCGATGCGGCGCGACGTTGCAATTCCGGACCGCTCGTCTCGGGAAGGGACGCGAGCAAGAAACACCGGAGAGAGAGATGTATCTTTCAGATTGAGGGTTTTACAGCGGAGCTTTTCGAAATAACTTCGAATTCCCTCAAGATATATATATATGTATAATTTATATATAAATGTTCTTTATTCTTATTTGGGATATTTTTTGTTTTTAATGAGAGAGAGAGAGAAAATTTATTGAAATTTTAAAAAGAAATAAAAATTTACAAAATGTAAAAGAATTCTCGCAAAACGAGATTGCAAAAACAGTTATTTTAAAACTTGTTAAAAAATTTCATGAAATAATTCTCCACCAACAAATTTTTGGAAACGAATACGTTTACCATCATTTTACGTGTGATATATCGCAGCATAATTATCGTAATATTTCGCGTAATAATCGAGAATTTTCTGTGTATACAAATGCGTGTACACATATATATATATATATATTCTTGAACGCGTGCTTTAACTCCGAAATAGGGGGATGGAGAAACTCCGCGAGTCCTCTTCGCCCGCCTCATTTTATCATCTTAAATCAGAAGGTGCGAATTAAACGTTGGCAATAATCTTACTTTAATTGTTAAACGTAATGCGCAAAGAGGAAGATTCGATGTAACAAGTTACGCCGTTTTGCTGTTCATATTACGGCGCATCTGAAATATTGAAGCACCGAGAAAACGGGTACGGGTCCGGGAGAAAGGAGTCCTCGTAAGATCCTTTGAAAGTTCCTGCCGCCGGCGGAATTAGCGTTACTTAAGTAAATTGCAAGAGAGCGGGAAGAATTAAAGTGCGATCGGTGGTGGCGAGAAAAAAAAACAGGAAGAAGAAAGAGATAAAAAAAAAAAAAAAAAAAAAAAAAAAAAAAAAAAAGCCGAGAAGAGGAAGAAAGACGCAGCTCATTAAGCCCCGACTAAATCGAGACTCCTATTTATGCGAGTCTCTTCTTCCGGGAAAACGTCCCGGAGGGATAAAACGACACTGTGTCGTCTTTTGTGACTGCAAAAATTTTTCTCCCCCTTTTTTCCCGTTATCCGACCCCCTTTGCTTTTAGAAGGATTAAATTCGGCGCTGGCAAAAGGAGCGCATTTTTTTTGCATCACAAGATTGTATTTTTCTCACAATATAAGATGCTTTTTTTTTTTATTTTTTTTGTGAAACCGCGACTTTCAGAAAAAAAAATTGCAAATCGTTAGAATTTCGTTTCTGTCTTTTGAGATCTAAACAAAAGTAAACTTATATAATTTCGAAGCGAATTTTTTTTCCCTTCCGCGATTTGAGTATCAGATAGATTGTACAATTTAAATTTTAATTATAGATAGCACGTTGAATAATATTATTGCCGTAAAAGAAAAAAGCTATCAGCGCGTGATATCACTTATAGGATTAACCTCCCGGGTCCCGTGTTTTCTTCAGGAGATAAGCAGTCTCGTAAAAAATTCACCCCTTTCAATTTGCAATACATAAGGACGAAGCGACGCGGCGGCAGCAGCAGCGGCGGCGGCAAAGAAGGAAAAAAGCTCCTCGGAGGATCTTAAAACGCAAACACCGGCAAAGGATTCCCATGAGGCTCGCTTCTGCTATCAGCGTTATTTAAACAAATCGAGAGTAAAGCGACGAAGCGGGGGCGGAAACGCGAGAAAGAAAGCGGGAAGGATTAAGACGGCAATCAGCGGAGTGGAGGGCGGGAAAAGGATCACGGAACAGCCACTTTAATTTCCATGCCGGAGTCCCGCGGTACTTCTCGCGGTAATTAAGAGTTGCAATTAAGTGGGCGAAAAAGCGTCACTGATAATTACCCGGTAGCATCCCACTCACTCCTACCACCTCCTACCGTTTCTCAGCCGCGGCGAATTAGTCGCCGCAAAAAAAGAAAAAAAAAAAAAACAGTGGACTATTGCAACGAGAAGGATAACGAACGAAGGCGCAGGAAGACCTTTGGCCGACGAGGATTTTCTTAGTCCCGGGATTAAAAGGAAGATTCTCGCGCGATCTATGCGAACTCGAAGAGTTCTAACGTCAGGCTATGTATTTCCCGTCTTTAAGCGAGAAAGAGAGAGATATATATATGTATACATATATATATATTCCGGTGATTTAGATCGTTCGAATCAAAGCAAGTTTTGAACAACGGAAAATAGGGGGGAGGGAGGGGTGCGCTTCTCACTCTGCTCCTTTCTCTCTCATTCGTGTGCATGGAATATTAAATTCTACTTCCTTCAGAGTTTCCCCCGTGTTTGAAATACCCCCGGTACTTTGAATTCGTTAACTTTTAGAGATTTTTACGAAACTTTGTGAATTTTTCGCATTTTGCAAAATGAAAAGAGAAATTTTTGCTATCTCGTAAGGATATAAAAGAAGATTTCATGACCGAAATCGTCGATCTTCAAAATCTCAAATTTCTAGAAAATTCCCGTGCTCTCGCAGGTCAAGAGAATTTCAGAATGCGATTCCCAGGTGGCAAAAGATCGCGCAAAGAACTTATTTGCGATTTATGTACTCACCGTTTTCCTCGAGACGACCAAACTTGTCCCTGCAGAGTAATGCGAGCGGCAACCAGCAGCGTGCGTAAAATGCGCCGGCTGATAGCAGCAGGACGAGAGCGAGAACCGTCAGCAGAAGTGACTTCCGCCAGGATCCACTCGGCAGGCTCAGCATAAACTGCGGTTCTGTTAAACAAACACAAAAAACAAACACGTGATTCCATATATATATATATATATATAACATATTTTTTAAAATCAAAAGAAGTTTTCATAAAAAATAACATTTTTTACGTTTGAAATGATAAACAATTTTAAATTCTTTTTATTTCTGCGTGTGCATTTTAATTCTTCTTTTATATTATTGGATTTTTTCCCGTTTAATACTAAATAATAATGATAATAATAACATTAGTAAACATTGAGATCTAAAGGTTCTCTGAATAAAACTTTATTTCATTAAAATCAATTGCGCAAACTAAAAGTGAAGTGAATCAAAAAATTGGTTCGAAATAATATCAGAAACACGTAACTTCCTATGTTTAAACAACTTGGTAAACTATGAACGTTTGTTTGTACACAAAAAGAATAAATTTCAGCAAAAAAAAACACTTGATTTCGAGAGAATATTTTATCTCTAATAAAACATGAAACTTTCGACGAAACGTAAAAGCGATACATTTTTTAAACGTACGCGATATCGGAAACCAACAATTGGGTGTTACAGTATAAAAAAAAAACCACAAAATAATAAAAAATTCATTTCAAGTTCAATTAAAAAATGAGATTTCATCGTTAAGCGGCGTGTCTTGCTAATTTGCTCGAAATTAATTTGTCACATATAACAATAATTAAAATCAATAAATTAAATAAGCTTGGTTTGGGATATATCGGGGTTGATATTATTTTCCAAACATTTCCAGTGATTATTAGAATGAATATGATGGTAGATTGTTTTTGCGCGAATAATGCATCGAGATTGGATAAACGCACTGTGCTTAAAAGTGTAATTAACAATAACGGCAAATAACTGTAAATAACAAAGCGAGATCGGTTTACTCTATCGTTGCGTTTTGAAAATTTAATCAAAATAACAACTCGTGCGTTTTTTTTTCTTTAAAATTACTGTAAATAATATTCAACATTTGTGAACATTGAACAAAATGTAAAATAAAATTCAATAAAGTATCAAATTATCGACCAATCATCCGTACTCCTATTATTGAACGTATGTAAAATTCGTATCCAAATTCAAAACACAGCAAAAATATCAAATTTACATCTAAAAAGTATAAACGATACATATAATATTTAAATACATTAATTGAAATTTAAATTGCAATTAATTCGAGTCTAAAAATTTTATTTTATGTTTGTTAAAGATCTCAAAGTTTTTAATGATTAACGAAAGATAATTGAATTATGTTCGAAGAGTTTTACTGACCTGGTCGAACGTGAGCTGTCACCGTCCGTTCCTCGTCAACGCCATTGCTGACCTCGCATTTGTACTCGCCATAATCCTCAAGCTTAACATCCACGATCTCCAAATAAGAGCCGATTATCTGATCGTTCTCTCTGAAAACAGAGATATGTGTGCGCCGTTACTATATAACTGTATACAGTTCCAAAAATATTTGAACTATCTCTGGCAAAAAAGCGGAGCGCAGAGACTTTTTTCAGATTTAAATCTCCCCTCACAAAAGAGATGATTTAAATCTAAGACAGTTTTAGTGTTTGAAAAATTATTTGTCATAAAAATTACTTATTCGTTATAAAAATTCTATATATTTAATTTTCAATCTTTTTAATATTATTAATATTATTTAATCAACAAGATCGACATGACGGCTCAATTATAGCTTGTGTTATTAGAATTTAACAAAATATTATTTTGCAGATATCCACGAATAAAATAATTGTCAAATTTTTCGCGCTCGCAAGAGATAGAAGCTCGACGGGACTCAACTGCACATTGCTCGACATGAAATTTAATAAAAAACTTTTATCACACGAACGATTAAAATCCCACCCCGGGTCGCCGCCGTGGATATGTTACGCGATATACGAAAAAGCGGCATTATTGCACATTTCGGGGATCCGCGTTTTGTAATCCGGAGTTGTGCGTCGAGAGGACGAAAGCGCGCGCGCACACATGTGTATTTCACCTCGTGGTGTACGTTCTGTTTTTTTTTTTTTTTTTTGTTTTTTTTTTTATTCTTCCTTTTTTCCCAGCGGCTGTCGGGCGGTACGAAAGGAAGAAGGAAAAAAACAGGAAGAGGATCCGGAGCGCGCGCGTTTCATTCGGCGTTCTCGGTGCGGCGAGCCACGAAAGAGCGAGTCCGCGCGCGCGTCCCGTTACACAATCATTTAACTCACGGAACGTTTCACCATGCTAATTTAATTACGGGCTGCCGACCGACGCAACTCGCACGACTCGGCACGACTTACCCGCGCAATTAATTCCCGCCGCATAATTTCATTCATTCGCGGGGCCCTTTCGCGCTCGTTCGTTCGTACACGCTTCCTCCTCCTCCTCCTCCTCCCTTCGCTCCTACTGGGGCTCCTACCCGGACGCAACAAAAGAGCGAAAACACGAACGCAAATAAATAAATTCCGAGCTTCGAGATAGCGCGAACAAAAGAAAGACTAGAAAAATATATAATAATTAAAAAAAAAGAAAAAAAAACGATACAGAACGTTTTTGTTACTTTCGTGTGTTCGACACTAGACTTGAACGCCTGACGTTTTCTTGCAAAATATTGAATTTACAACTTTGCACTATTGAAAAGATTAAAATATCGATTTCTCCTTCTGTGATTGTAGCGTCGTTTGATTGATTGTTAGTTTCGATTCGATCGCGCGAACGAAAACTCGAGTCCCAGCACACCGGGTGTTGGTATTTAACGGATCGAAGCACACACATTCGAGTTTGATGTTTATACGCTGACATTTATGAGAATCGTGCAGTTCGTACATCGACCGTTCGGCAACCGCTTTCTCCCCGTGTCTCGCAATTTAACAGCTGCGCCGCCGAATAAATCGTGTTGTCCGCGATTTCCACGGCGTGGTACAGTCGATAAGCTCGAGTTGCACTTCCCGTCTCCGATGCAACTGCAACTTGGCAAGAATCCTAGACCTCCCCTCTCGCCTCCCTCCCCCCTCCCTCCTCCCCCCCATATCCCTTTTCAACCCGATCGGTGTTGTATGTATACGAGAGCGAGCGCGGTTTCGTTATACCGAGTCGCCGAAACGATGTGAATTAAAGGCCGGGGAATATTGTAACCGCGCGAAAGAAAATCACACGAGTTGTGTGTTTCTCGGTGGAGAGCTTTGTGTGTGGACCCCGAAGTGTGCTGCTTCCAATTCTCTATCGAAATGATACAACGATCGTTGGGGTGTAATTCGGAATGTTCGAGAGCTTTATTGGTTATCCGTTCCAGGTATTACGGCGGCTTTTTATTCGATTAAAGTGCCGCGAGCATCATCGAACGAGCCACTCGTTTCTACGAACGCTCTATAAATTCCGGGCCGTTAAGTTGATTAAAACTATTTCAATTGATAGGCACATACGTCGAACGTCACGGCCTGTCCCGCGCGAACCGTCAATCCACGAACTTCGCTAATCGATCGATCACAGATCGAAACGTCGAGTAACCGAAAAAAAAAAAAAAAACATCGGAGCGGGAAGTTTTCGAGTGGTGTAATTTTGTTTCGCGCGCCTCTGAAGAAATTTTAATTGTGTAAATACTAGAAAGCGCTACGTGTAAAGTAAAAAATAAATTTTTTTGCACACATTTAAATATGTGCGTGTGTGTTTTATCAATTCTTCACAAATGTTAATAAACATAATTATGTAACTATTATATTATGACGTAACTATTGTAAATTAGATAATAAATATAGAATTACTCTAAATGTTAATTAAACATCACAAATAATTACATAATATGTCATTTACTATGCAAATAAAATAATGTCAATAATTATTTGACACATTGGGCAGTGTGTGTGTGTGTAACAATAATAATCTTTCACACACACATACACACGCAATCATCGGTAAATACACTATTGTTGCGTTTGTAAGCGTGGTTCTCTATTAGAGATCAGTTCGCCGCAATTAACAGACACAATTGCCGATGCAATTGTTGCAATTATTGCTCGATATACAAGCGTGCGCGCAAAAGCATTTAGAAATGACATTTTTACTTAGAAACTTGTGCACACGCAGACACACACACATACATTTCTGTCCTCTTCTCTTTCTCGGTGTGTGTGTGTGTGTGTGTGTGTGTGTGTGTGTATGTGTGTCTATGTGTATGTTTGCTTGGCAACACGGGATCGTGACGCGATATCAGACTCAAATTGCGTTCGATTCAGATCCAATTTTAGCGCAACTCATCCTCCCATATAATTTTTCCATCGTGGCGCTCTTATTGACTCGCATTTTACGAAATGTATACTCTCGATTCATTGAATATCGCTCGTATAAACCGAAGTACTGCGAATTGGTTTTTCCATGTTTTCCCTGTAATCGCGTACGCAATAAAATTGATGTGTGATTATAACAGAGAAGAGAAAGAAAAAGAGCCCGTGTAATGTGTAAATAATCTAACATACAAGCAAGGATCTGCGTGCGGTACAAATATTTAAATTCTACAAAACGCAACACATAGACTCTCTGTGTAAACAAAAAACAAAAAAAAAACAAAAAAAACGCATGTATCAAATCCTGTCACGTGAGAAGCACGTGTGATTCGCGACAAGCGTGAAAAAGTAAATTGCTCATAGAACGAACGAGCGCGACGTGTCGCGTGACAGATTAGTGTGTCCGCGAGGGCAATTATTCACGCGCGCGAGAATACGGTGCGTCTTCTCCCCCTCTCACCTTTTCTCCTCTTTCCCCGTCCCACCCAATGCACGCGATGATATTTCGGGATTAATAGCCGCGTTTAAAACCCGTAAACTTGACACCCCAAAACCGGAGCACGCGCCGCTAATTTAATCGAACTAATCGCGCGTAAACCGGTCGGTATTAGCGAACAGTGAGCACGGAGGGGATCGAGCCGAATTGGCGAGATGTCCCGGCCAAACCCCTCTCCCGCCCCCCCGTCGAGCCTTGTAGGCGGATTAGCGCGCGACGTGTTTTATTAAGCTCGATGAGATCCGCGCGGATTTTGCCCGAGCGAGAATCCGAAACGAAGCGGAAATTAGCGATAATGTGTTTGCTGCTGTTCGAAAGGAGCCAAATTTGAAAGCGGCGTTTTGAAAACGAAAATTGCATTCTCATTTGTGTGCGACGCGAGAGAGAGAGAAAATAAGATTACGACGAGTCACTCTTTGAAAGCGCACATATACACGTGTATTACTGATGATACACAATGTCGATTCCCGTCGCTATACTTACAAAGAGGTGTTTCGTTCATTTTCTCGCGCGAGCGCTTGTATTTTGCTGCATCTTCTTTTCCGGGTTCTTTTTTCTTTCATTTTTTAATTTTATTTCACCGAGAATATCGGCATTAAGCCATTGTCGGATTTGACGTTACCGATGACAATATATCTCTTGGTTTAAAAAAATTCTTTTTTTTTTCAATTCTTCATTTTTTCATTTCACATTTTTCCTTGATTATGATATTAATTATCTCGCGAAAAAGCACGCCCAGTTTTAGTCTGACTTTTTTTAATTCTCAAATATAACAATTTTTTTTTTATAAAACTAGACGACTCTCTTTTCACAGACAGTAATTAAATCACACCCGCCGTGATTCTTTTCGGTCTTCGCTTGTCCGGCCAATTTTTTTTTTTTTTTTTCACCACGTGCCAGAAATCGCCGTTTCGATTGTGTTTTTCTTTTCCGAATAGGGCGAAGCGCGTTAATTCCTCTCTGGTTTTTCGTCGCTCTCCCACGTTTTGTCCCTTTCGCTGCTCTCTCGGTCCTTTTCCCGACTCTCTTCCCGACCATTAACGCGTCGAATCTCGCTGCTTGCGAGCGTTTTTTTTCCTTTCCCCGAGGACGGATTACGCGGTGCTTTCGCTGCGAGCAATCGATAATCTCGTCCTATTGAAGAGAAAAATAGTTTCGTACGACGAGCGTAATCTACGAGCGGAGAATGGGAAAGAATTGACGGGAAGAAGAGAGGGATGGGGAGATAGAGCGATGATACGAAACGAATTTCGGGGAAAAAAGCGAACGTCGGGAAAAAATGCCGTCAAATATATGGAAAATAGCAGATTTTAGATTTACATACAGAGAATCGAGAATTTGAGATAAAACTTTTCTCGTTTTTTTCAAGTGTGCGTTTGTAAACATATAAACAAATAAAATTGCGAGAAACAGTAAAATGTTTTTTGAAACTTAAGATTTAAAGAAGAGTTTTTTTTTTGTTTTAACTTAAAAACGGGGAGTAACTCTGTGTGTAGAGAATTGTAAAAATTNTTTTTTTTTTTTTTTTTTTGAAAAGATACTCTCGCGCAAAGTTTTTAATATGAAACTTTGTCAAACACGTCCATTCGCGTTTTGTACACATACAATTCACAGCTCATGTCGATCCCATCGCTACTTACAAAGAGGGTGGGCGTTCGTCGTTTTCGCGCGAGCGCCGTATTTTGCTGTGTCCTCTTTTCCGGTGTTTTTTATTTCACCGAGAATCGGCATTAAGCCCATTGTCGAGTTCGATGTTGCGCGCGCGTTGACAGAGTTTTAATTAAACCTCGACAACCGCGCGGGCTATTGTACCTCTCTTTCCTCGTTTTCTTTCTTTTTGTTCTTTGCGAGCTTCAACATCTTAATTGATTGCATGTTTCAGAAAAGACAAAAAAAAAAAAAAAAACTACGCGCGCCGCCAAATATTTTATCGCCACAAAAAGATACGATGTGAAAAATTCTCAGAATGAAACAAACTACATATCTTCAAAGTAAGGTAAGCTATTCGCATCTCTCGTTCGAGCTGTCGTCATTACGAGTTATTGCTGTATACACATCATCGCATTTTGCTTGTGTTTATCTTTTTTTTTTTTTTTTATATTATTTATTAATCTCGCTAAGAGATTCAAAGTGGTGGTAGTAGTTTCGAACGGTTTATTTTTCAACCGCAAGTCTTAAAACCGCAAGTTTTTAAAAAGATGGAGATTACGCGTTACAAAGCTTTCCGCGGTGCTTTATAACATGTAATCTCCATTTTCATGGTGGAAAAATAAGCTTTGGCTTGGAGAAATAAGCTCTTTATTTCTCGCAATAATCTCCGTCATCGTCGTCGTCGTCGTCGTTTATAAACACACCTAAGTCCAACGCTCACTTTTTTTACATCGCCCGCCTCCGACGAGTGTGTGTTTTCTCCATCGATTTCGGAATAAATAAACTTTATTCCATCAATCTATCCCCCTCCCCTCCTCCTCCTCCCTCCGCCTCCGAAGAAGGGATATCTCGGAGTTCTGCCCGTTTTCTCAAAGCTCAGGAGACGACGGTCCGGCGATAGACCGAATTACCGGTCTCGACTGCCGCGAGTAGATACGGCGGGAAATCGACGGCCACTCGCTCCCATAAATCTTGTCTTACGTAGCGGACCGCAGATAGAGATGAATTACTCTCTCTCGATCTCTTCCCTCTTCAACGGTGAGCGCGCAACGTGGCTCTATTAACGCAGATTGCATTCGAATGCAAATCCGGAATGCGGATTATTTCCCGGACGACGCGCGCTGCGACGCAAACCGGACGAATTGTTCGCGATTACACTACGCGATTATATCTCTCGCAACTTCGTGGGAAACGCGCGCGAGTTCGTGTGTGCGTCTCCTCTCTCTCCCTCCCTCTCTCTCTCTCTCTCTCTCTCCCCCCTCTCCCCTCCTCTCTCTTCAAGTCTTCAGTGACTATTGTGTAATATAATTTCTGCGAAGATTATGTGTGTGTATGTGCGTGTGTGCGCGCGCACGCTTGCAATGAGACACATTGTAAATTATGTAATATATTTCTGTGCAAATTTATTGAATTTATTATGAAGTATAATAAAAGATGAATGACCTCCGGTTCCGGATAAAAAATTAATGAGATGATAAAAGGGCAATTGGAATCAAGTACAAGGTGGAATGTAATAAACTATGATATATATCAATATTCCAAACGTTTCGGCTGTATATTTAAGCCATCTTCAATGGAATCTTAATAAAGTATTAAACAATTCATCCATAACATGTTATGATTCAAATGATTCTCAATAAACAACTTGTGAGGTCGTTATTCAAACGAATCTCGGTCAATAACTTGTTGTTATAATTAATGGATTGTTTAATACTTCATTAAGATTCCACTGAAAATGGTTTAAATATACACAGCCGAAACGTTTGGAATATTGATATATATCATAGTTTATTACATTCCACCTTGAACTTGGTTCCAATTGCCCTTTTATCATCTCATGAATTTATTATGTTTTACAAACTTGAACTAAGAATACATCGGTTGCGATATTCTGATATTAAAATTCATCAATTGCAAGCGAATGATTTTGCTGAAAAATAGTTATTAGTTTTCGGTCCTCTCGAGGCTGTGATATTCGACCTTGGTGATTAAGCAACGCGCGAGCGTGCGCGACCGCTGATAATTGTTCCCGGGCAATTATTCTGCTCTCGTTATCAAACGGCGGCTACCAATCAACCGGTGATTACGGATGTCATCGTGTGTCACGTATTGCCCGGGCAATAATTCACTGTCGCATTATTATTCATGTCTTTCTTGCAGGATTACGGCCCATTTAACGTATCAATCTCTCGCACGCCGTATGGAGTGTCATCGAAAACGTATAATGTATGACTTATCAATAACACGCATGAATTTTCTCCCCTCTCCCTCACTCTTTTTTCATCGGTCGGTGATAAATATTCGCTCTCCATTATTGTTATTTCAACGCTCTAACGCGGCCGAATGTTTTTTTTTCTCCCTTTTCCATTAAATCCAGAATAATGCAAATATTCATTTAAAACGAAACATCCGAAGTAATTGTAAAATAATTATTATTTTTAATACGCGTTATTTTTTTAAATACGATTGATTGATGTAAATCAGAAAATTCGCATACATTATAAGTGACACGCGTAAAAGAAAAACAATCTCTTTTTCATATTTATGTGAAACACTTTTACTCTCTATTCCCCCCCGAATCCGTTATTACACTCGAATTAATTTTTGAAAGTTCGACTCGGGGGGTTCGCCACTCGACCGACTTCGATTGAAAGGGACCGCGGCCCGGAAAAAATTCTAAGGTGATATAAGCGGATTCGGAAAACTCGAGATCTCTATGTTCGCAGCACTCGGGTCACGGGACCAACGGGCCGGTCTGATTGATGTAACTTAAATCGCACTCATACATATTACATATATATATATATATATATCCTTACGTATATACGTTCGTTAAAATTCCATGAAAATCTATTCGGTTCGGATCGGTCGAACGACGAGCACCTGTCGAATCTGTCTTCTCATCGGCGAGCGGCACCGCGCGATCGAAATCTTTTTTCTTGATAAATAAAGATCATTCCGGCGGTTGCGTGTGATGAAGTAGGCAGGACAAGTTTGGCAGTAGCTACAAATTTCGTGAAAGGGAGGGGTGGAGGAACTCTGTGTGTGTGTAGCGCGATATCCCGGGCGCGAGGCCCATAAACTCACGCCATTAATCATTTCTCGGGTAGGGAGTGCATATTACTACTGCGAAGGGAAGAGGGGAGGAAACGTTCTTAACCGATCGCTCGGTGATGAGTTATCGATATTACGTGCGACTCCTACCAACTACCCAATACCAGGTTAGTAGTAGACGAGCGGGAGGGCTTTATGACCGAAATTTGTACGGGGTGTCTTAACAAGACGTACGGCGCTCCCTCTGTTCCACGAAGCAGGTTCCTCACCGGAACTTCGTGTTGACGCTCTTTACAAATGCGAGATGAGCGTCGAGTAAATTGTTTATTTATATACATACATATATCTCTTATCTGAATGTATTAAAACCGATATTCACACTGCATGCGAAAGTGTTGACAAAAAAAAAAAAAAAAAANAAAAAAAAAAAAAAAAATAATAAAACAAAACAGAACAAAAACGACGAAACGAATTATCCGTTGAAAAAAATGCGCAATTCTCAGCGACTGAGCAACGTGTTTGTTTTTTATCAGAAATTTAAAATATTCTGGCTGTCGATTTTGGCTGTCGATCGCTCTCGATTTATCTTGCAAGGATAATCACGAGCGACCGGGTTTTGCAATTTCTAGGCGCGGAGCTCCCGGTTTCCGAGGTAGAGAGGTTTATCGTTATTGACGAGGGAGCACAGCATTGCAGAAGTGTTGCTTGCCGAGCCGCGAAAAGGACGACCGTTCATCCATGAAACGCGATTTCGTCGCTCTGGCACACAAGTGCATTCCTTCCGATAAAATTCTGACAAAAGCACTTATCAGTAATTATTGTTGTTTATAATTTTGTTATCGAATACGTGCGCGCGTCCCGTGTACCATCAGAGAGAAAAAAGATAGGGAATAACGACAGGAATAAAAAAAAAAAATCGACAAATATTCTCAGAGGAGTAAAATGTCAATCTTTTTCAATTGAATAAAAAAAACTGAAATAAATACGAGACTGATGGAAAAAAAAAAACGTTTTACATTGCATGTGCGCAACGTGAAAGCACAATTTGCGAACATTTTTAATAAAATATATTAATAGAAAAAATTAATATCTATGAGATCAAACCACGTAAAACAAATGCAAACTTGACAAACAAGTTATTATTTTTTTTTTTTCGTTAAACGTATGCATACCGCATAATATATTACGTACATATTTCCAGCTCTCTTCTTTTAATTCGTTGAAATATTTCGTCCGTTTCTTTTTTGTAAAAAATTCACTTAGCGTCGCGACCGAGATAATTTCACAGCATAACAGGACCGGGAAAAAAAATTCCCGCGGGACTGCGGATCCCCGTGTCTGCGGAGAAGATGCATAAATTTCCACCGGTGACGCCGGCTAATTCAATAAATTAAACAATGGCGAGATTAACAACACGCCGCACGAACGTCGACGAACAGAAACCACCTCTCCTCGCTCGGATGGTGTTGCGTGGAATCTTGTTATATATCGAAACGCCATCGATATTCCGCTGGTGGCTCATTGCCCAACAGCCCACGACATGATTAATATCAATTTATGCGAATCGGGTTTACCGCGTTTGCCAACGCGACGCGAAAGAGAACATTTTCCGATAATCGTTCGGATTTACTTAAAAACATGACAAAAAATAGAGATCGTTTTTTTTTCTTTTTTTTTTTTTTTTCTTGATATTATGTCGCATAAAATATTACTTTATATTTTCACGCTATTTTGTGTGACTTTTGATTTACTAAGACTAGAAAAGGTACTTTATAAATAATTAACAATCACGTATCCTTTTTTCCATTGCTGTTTGTTCGTCCGAAAATATTGCTTGGATTTGACAAACACATATATACGTGATGTCGGAAAACAGAACGATTTAATTTCAGAGAACGTGTAATATGGAAATCAATGTAGACACATGACATCATTTTCCTTTTTTGAATTCTACGCTCTTAAAAAAATTTCCTCGGAAATAAAATCTCTTCTTTTATGAAAAAAAACAAAAAATAGATAAAACTCTTTCTATTTATTTAAATTTTCTTTTAATTTTATGTCAAAGCCAAAAAACTTTTTACAAAAGTACGTTTTTATTATATTTTGTTGAATAAAAATTTGAACGAAAAAAAAAAGTTCGGATTAAGAATGCCATAAAAAGAATAAAAATCAACTATATCAACAGTCGCAAAAATGCGTATTGAAAAATAACATGCAGAAAATATTGCCATGTATTTTTGTGTATACACACATACGCGTACGCATAACGCGTTGCTTAATATTTTAATTCCCGCTATTGTATCTATTAAATAAAATAATGCGAACAACAAAGAGATAGGCATAAAGTATTTTCAGTCAATTTTATAATAACATTATTGTAAATACAACACGCGTTTCACAATTGCCATAAAATTGCATGTACACATCAGAACAGTTTGTTACGTGCAAAAACATAAAGCTTTTTCGGGGAACAAAAGCAAACTTCTGTTCAATGGGCGTTTCCAGATTTTTCGCATTTTTCGCCGAAAATTTTCCCTGGGCAGGGACTCGGGTTTGTCGAATTTTTCAAGCCTTTCCGACGAGCTTAACTAGCGAATATCTCGACTCCCATGTATAAAGTGACTCGTAAATCGTAAAATCGGCTTTTTCGTAAAATAAACGCGAAATAAAAGTAATATTAAAACAAAACACTGTTTTGATAAATGACTATTCCGTTAATATATTTGCAAATGAAAAATTAATAAGCTTTTATATTATATCGTGTTAAATATTAAAAGTTTTAATTTAACAATATCATACAGAAAATTATCTCTTCTCTCTGTTCTCTCTCTCTCTCTCTCTCTCTCTCTGTTATCTCTCTCTCTCTCTCTCTCTCTCTCTCAAAAATGTATCTCACATTTTTGTTCAAATATATTAATTTCTAAAGTTTGAGAAATTCTCGAATTCAGAACTCGTCATAGAAAATTTACTTTGCAGTTTGCAGATCCGAGACATCACGTATATTCACTCGACATACCTCTGCGCGACGATTCGGCAAATTTTTCAAACGCCACATCTCGCGAATGCCGACGGCACTTACGCTTATAAGGTTTCATTATGTGGCGCTTTCGCCGACGTGAACACATACGACTGCCCTTCCGACCTTTCGGAGAGATCGATGTCGCTCTATGCTATTCCTCGGACTTTTCACCGTTTCACACCTCTCTCTCTCTCTCTCTCTCTCTCTCTCTTCCACCCTTCTTTCCGCACAAGCATGAAGAACAGCGCTGAAAGTGCGTCAGCAGTTTTCCAACCGCTGCTGAAGAATTACGTAATCGAGGCGAACTGAGTTGAAAGACCATTTTGAATTCACATTCGTTGTGATTTCGCAAAAAGATTTCAGAAAGTCGGAAAATTCTCCTCGCAAAGATAACGTGTCAGATGTCTATTTTACGAAAAGGAAAAACAATTCCGAGTTATTCTTAAAATGTACAACAAAATACAGAGAAACTTTTACTTTTTTTTTTTTAGATTCATAATTCACGTCGCGCAATATAAATTATATTATCGTTATTTTATTATTCTTATTTTCTTCTATAAAAGCAAAGTTATTTTAGTTTCGGTCGCGACGTTACGAACGGTTCTATATTTCGCGAGAAAAAAAAATCTATTCGTTCGTTGAAAAATTTAAAATTTATTTCCAGTTCAAATATATATATATATAAATGACGCGTTTTCGTTGAAATTAACCCCGTTGATTTTTGTGTCTCATTCAGACGCAAATAGGCAAACGATTGCAATCACAAGCCATCTCTCTCTCTCTGCCTTTCTCTCTTTCTGTGTGTGTAAAATCACATTTAACTTCACGAGGATTGCCGATTGCCGAAAGAATCACACAGCATCATCTTGACGGATTCATTGAACTGACTACTTAATGAGCTGACTACATTATCCTTTCAGCATCCTCTCATCGTACTTCGCATCTCGAAAAGTCTCTTTTTCCATCGTGAAAAAGACGAAGATAGAAAGAGAGTGAGTCGTCCGCAAACATCCCGATCGCCATTACGCGGGTAACCCTTGTGATGGTGAAGTAACCTAACCTAACCTCACCGGACGACGCGAGCCACTTAAAAATGGCGGCACGCCATCCGGCGCGGTTGATCTCCCCGGCACACGAAAAAGGAACGATCAAAAAAAAGAAAAAAAAATAGAAGACGGCAGGAGAAGAGCGTGAGGGACACGGGGGTATCATTAGAGTAATGACGGACCTCGAGTAGAGACCGCAGAAACAGTGAAGAAGGTATCCGCGGAGTTTCTTGCCCCGCGCGAGCTTCGTCTGTCTCTCGTCGTCGACGTCGTCAATGTTGCCGCAGGAGTGGAGGAGTTACTCAAGAGGAATGTTAGAGGAGAGTGTTAAAGAGTGTGCAAAATACTTGTTGATGTCGCCCGATGCATTATTAATGAGATGGGAAAGAAAAGAGCACTTAAGTTGATTTTACTGAAATTCCAAATCTCAAAGTATCCGTGAAGCATCAATACTTCATCTTTTCTCCTTTAAATCAAAATTGATTTTAATGCGAATCTGGCAAAAATAACAAAAATCAGTTTTAGAACGAATTGAATAGTGTTTTCTTCCTCCGTTAAAGTAAGAAAGTAAAAAGTCTAAGAATTTTACACACACACGCACACACACACACGAGAAACATATCATAAAGCAGACCCATGATTGCAATCCGGGCCTGCCGCTTCGACGGAGCTCGTGCCCGTTTCTCCCCGCGATGCGAAATCATCCGTATCACCATCCGTTCCCTCTTTCTCTTTCTCTCTCTCTCTCTCTCTCGTCTCTCCTTTTCCCGCCCCGCAGTCTGTTTCTCAATCGAGGCCTCACCTGGCCGCGAGTTTGTCCCGCTGTTATTATGTGTATAATGCGCCGCGCGGTGGGACTCCGCAAAAAGGCTAATCGACAGACTCGGGAGGCGTGGTGCAAGAGCCGAGAGAGAGAGAGAGAAGACCCCGCGATAGACGGGAGTCGGCGGAGCGAAAACGCTTTCGCGGAACGGACCGGCTGGCGGGATGTCAATTGAAACGACGGGAACTCGGCGATTTACTTTTCTTTCGTCCTTTTGCGCGATCTTATACGCGCGCGCTCGCGGCTCTCCGAAGGAGAGAAGCTGCGGGCCGTTCCTTTCAACACGCGCTCGGTACTCGCTCGTCAAATTCCTCTTCGTGACATCCTTATACAACCGAGAAACTTTCCAATTGCAGGATGTTAATAGACGTTCGACTCCTCGTGAATGCCCGAGTAGTTTCTCTTTATACTTGTCTTCAAATTCTTCTCCTTTTTCTTGCAATTTTTTTCACAAAGATGATACGTAGAGAAAAATTTCTTTACAAAAATTATCGCTCTTAATTTGACCTTGCAAACGCGTTTATAATTTGCAAAATTCTAAGACGTTTAAAAAAATAAAAAAAAAAAAAAAACTTATTGTTTTGCGCGCGCGAAACATCCTGATGTATTTTAAACCGCCATTAATCTGTATGAGAAGAGAGGGGGGAGGATTTTAATTGCGAAACAATTTTCATCATCTGTAGAACCGGCGATTCATTATCTCGCGAGAATAATCTCCTCTTCCCTTTTTCACGGATCGCTTGCGAGCTGTGACGTCACATTCGCCGTAAGCGCCAGAAGAAAATGTAAATACGTCTTTCTCTTCTCCTTCCTTTCGGCTCTGCTTAACATCGGCGACACGATTAAATCGGGGGTGGCGACAAATTAGCAATCAGGGTCGACTTGCGCAGAAATTTTCCTTCGTTCCGGAATTTAAGGTCGATGAATAATAAGACAGCTATCCAACTCGGTCCGTAGACTATCTATCATAGAAAATTAATTCCACGAGAAGGATTCACGCAAATCCCTCGCTCTCTCTCTCTCTCTCTCTCTCTTCAAAAAAAATTAAATAAAATTGCTCATAAATTGTGCTATTTAATTATCTATTTAAATCCCTTCCTCTTTTTTCCTTCTTTTATTACTATTTATTTCCCTCTCTCTCTCTCTCTCTCTCTCTCTCTCTCTCTCTCTCTCTTTCCTGTCTTTTTTTATATTCTAATTTATTTTCTCATTTTCATCTATTTTTTCGTCTCGGTTATGGGGACGGCTCGTTTTCGCGTTTAAGGACGCATGACTTCCTTGCGTTCCGCAAACAGACCGAGCGGCCGTTTCGGTTGCGAGCTAACTGCGTCCCATATCGCCGAACAGGCCGTCGAAGCTGCCGAGTTGCAGTTTGCATCGCGTGACTGTTTAATCATGCTACATTGTCTCCATATGGCGCGGTCATGCAACATGCATATGCGTGTCGCTCCATTCGGCTGTCATAAACGTCACAATGTTGCCTTCGGCTCTCCGTTCTCTCTCTCCCGGTTCCCTCGTTATAACCTACCTGTGCGCCACTGCGCCTCGATATGCAACACACAGTGCGCGAGAAGGGAGAAACACGGGAGAGGAGAGAAGAGGAGAGAGATAGCTTGGGACACCGGACGTAGCCACTAATTGGAGGACTGGTTTGCGGGACAATTTCGAAATCTCCCCGTCGAGACGTATATATATTCGCCGTGTGCGCTTTCGTGAGAAACGCGATATAGGGAACGCGTTGCATCTGCAACAGACGCGATTACGCGGCCAGAATTTTGAATTATCCCGCGAACCGGCTCTTCCGAATCCGACCCCTTTTCGACACCGCCGATATTGGGCCGCGAAACGTGAGACTCGCCGCGATTACGGCAAATTACTCGGGAACGGCTGCTGGTATTTCGATGTATAAGTTTCACATAATATTTTCTATTTTATTTCATGTTTTAATCTTGTGTTTTAATCGAATAATTTTATAAACCGTACAAACGGCAAATATATAAATTATAAATATTTTGAAATCAGTAATTTTTTTTTTTTTTTTTTTTTTTTTGGCTCGTCCGGTGTAAAACAAAAAGAAGAGAATTTTGTCAGAAATCCACCGCGGGTGAATAGTCGGGTTGACATTCTTATCGCATTCCTAGGCGCGGCTTTATTTTAACTGCGTCGTCGACATGACTGCCGAGTGTTAATTAAATTTAATAATCCGACCTCTTGTGCGCGTGCGAATCTCCGGAATTCGCGAGCTTCTAGATTCTCTCATTCTCCTTTGCGTCACGCGCCGGTCCGATCCATGAAACCCGCACGCGCGTTTCACTCCCCCTTCTGGATTCTTCTTCCTTCCGCTTTCCAGATGTGTGCTTTCCGCTCGCACACTTGTAAGTTAATTCGAGACCCTTATCTCTCGAGAGACAATGGGGCGTCATCAATTCCGACAAGTTTCTCAAGAACGCGAAATTTCGAGAGTCGCTCTCTTTGCGCAGGCAATGAACTTAATTCCGAAACCTGATATTTTTATTACGCAAAATTCCACAAACAGAATATTAATTGCTATTGCGATCTTATAATACACACATATGAGAGACTTTAATAATGCAAAACTCGCACATGATAAACCGAATGGAAAATTACAAGTAAATACAATTTTAATCTTTTAATTCGCCTCGGTGATTTTATTTATAATTCCTTATTCCACGGTTTTTAAATATTAATTCTCTGTGGGTTTTTTCATTTATTTCTTTCCGCGAAATGATTTGAAAGCGTTACATTTTCCCGCGAACTATGCCGTGGTCCCCCTCTGTTTATATTCATATCAACCATTTTTTCCAAAGATTAAACTGCAATTTAACCGTCATATTTTCCATTTTTAATTACGCAAATGCTGAAATTTCTCATTAAAGAAACACAAAGTCAATATTTCACATTTTAATTATTATTATAATTATTATTCATGCCATTTAATACGCTTCGGATATTTCGTGCTCGCACATACACAAATTTTATTATTGCATCGTGCGTACGAAATATGAACGTCAAAATAGCGGAATTCCATTCCGCGCGAATATTTCCTACTTATTTTTTTAAAGACTTTTTAAACGACGCGGAATTTGAGCGCGAGGGAGAAGGAGGGGAAAGAGAAGGGAAAAGAGATTATTGTTAAAATAAATTTCACCACCACCTTCATAATACATTTCTCTCTTCTTTATGCGCCGCAGCTCCCCCTTCGGCCCTTACCGGCTTAACTCAATCTCCCTACCCGATGCCGATGTAAACCACCGGCTCTCCGCTAATGTAAAGTCTAGTTTACACGGTACAACGACGTTTCGGCTTCGCGAGAACGAGTGAGAGACGTACAACAAGCAGCGAATCCGACCACTAATTAAGAGACGCGCTACGCGCGGCTCGTTCGCGCTCCGGGAATTCGGGGTTGGTATCTCGCCTTGAGAGACGAATGCGCTCGTTTCGTGAACGCGCATTCTTCGGGGAGTCCATTACGCCACACTCCTCCAACATGCACCGCACACACACACACATACACACATTTCCCGCAGGATGTTACAACGGCGACGGATTCTTATTGTCTTGTCTCCCGCGCGGGAGGAGAGTTCCGGAAATGATGATCTCGAAGGTCGCGCGTTGAATCTAAATAAACGTCTATATGAATTTTTTTTTGTTTTTACATCTTTTGCATATAATAATGTCTGAAGAATTAATAAAAAGTGTCAAATAACGTGTCAAACGCGCGACGCGAGTAGTAAGAATTTTTCTTCAACAAATTCACCACTTGAACACGGGGCGAAGAGAAAAACTCTATCAGAAATTAATCCGTAATTAGTATGCGCGCACACAGTTGTGTTTCTTTAAAATCCTTGTGAATCTAATTTTTCTTTGTTTCTTTTCTACTTTTCCCTTTACTTTCAAATAAACGTGTGATGACCGAAAAAATGTCGAAAAATCGAATCACGTTTGATAAAGCGTGAAATTAAAATTTTCGCGTTGGCAAGTTTTCTTTCCGAGAAACGCGAGGGAACATTTCCTTTGGCAACCTTCGTAAGGAATCGGGGATTCAAGACACAAGGATCGTGAAGGCGGATAGAAGAAGGGAAGAGGGAAGAAGGGAGAGACAGAGAGAGAGAGGGAGGACACGCCACGGAGAGTCTGCAAGCCCCGAGGATCCAATTATCCGGCGAAATAAAATTGCGTTCGACGGCGAATCGTCCGCGCACGCGTTGCATATATCCCCGGACCCGGGGAGTAATTTCGCTGTAATGCTGCACAGCGCGCGGCTTCTGCGCGCGCTCGCTCTCTCTCTCTCTCTCTCTTTCTCTCTATCTCTCTCTCTATCTCTCTCTCCGCGTGTTGTCGAGTCGGTGGTTTTCGCTCGTGTTTACCGTAGCGATGCGCCGTGACGATGCATCGTCGGGAAAATTGAGTTACGGGGGGATAGAGTAGCTCTCGCGACGACAGATACGATACACACGCCCCCCGTGCCGAGAGAGAGAGAGAGAGAGAGAGAGAGAGAGCGCGCGTCGCATGCAACGACGAGGCGAGGGTGAAGAGCCGGAAGAATGGTGGCGCAACAGCCAGCCAAATGTTCATGTTCGCGCGCTGCTTTATATATGATGTTCAGACGCAGTCTTTCATATCCGCCGCTCAGATGCTCCGGAACATCGACGTTTCTGATCCGTAAATCCGCTTTCAATTCGAAAAATCTCCAGCGTGCCCGATAGTTAAAAATCGCGGTGAAATAAAGAGCGAGCGGTTTTTTAAAATAAAACTTTTTCTTAAGTTTCACGACGGCACGTACGTCATGAGATTTTCCACGAATTTTTGTCTTATTTTAGACGATTTTTTTTTTTTTTTTTTTTTTTTTTCAAACGCATCCATGGTCAAATAAAATTTCTTTATTAAACAAACGCGCGAACGCTAAATTATTCCGAAAGACACTTACCGGGACACTTTGTGCTGCGCCACTCTGCCGTGACTGGGTAGCGTCATGTTGTTGTCACTTTTCGACCAGCTGATGGAGTTCTCGGCGTCGGGTAAATCAACTTTGCCCAGGTAGGCTTCGCAGAAGAGTCTCACTCTGCCTCCCAGTGGTCTCATCTCCGTCGCCGGTATGTATGTAAATAGCGGTTTCCCCGTGTAAACACCAGATTCCTCTGCAATTTAAGAGAATTTTTATTTGGAACCAGTGTAGGACATTTTTTTTTCTTCTCCCGCAATTTATCTTCGGCGTTGTATTCGACTGGCTAATTGAATAACAACGTTATTCATTAATGAGAGAGAGAGAGAGAGAGAGGGAGGGGAAAAAAATAATGAATCGCACGCGCAAAATGAATATCATCGCTTTAATATATCGCTCGGCATTACCGCAGCCCATGCATTACAACCGAGTGGCTCGCATTACCATGAAATACTCCCCATTTATTGCGTCACGTTTTATCCCTCCGTGTTCATATTTAATGCGGAGACACTTTCGGCAGTCTTACGGTGTCTACGTGAAGAGGTCGTGAAAAACATTCGTTTGTCACGCGAACATCCTCTTCCGGCGAATCCTCTCCCTGTTGGAGATTACCTTAAAATAGTGTCTCAAAATCTCTGTTTGAAATTCCCATGACTTTCACAGTTATAATTAACATCAGTCATTAAAAATTTCAGTTAGTCGACGTGAAACGGTTTCGTATATCTCCCCTATGTCTCTCTCTCGTATACAGTTTTAATTTAAAGTGCCGTAAAGACAGAGAGATTGAAAAATTGTAATCAATTTATCACAAGTACATTTGAAACTAAATTTAATTAAAATCTCTCTCTCTCTCTCTCTCTTTCTCTCGATCCTGTGTGAAAGTTTTATATTTTTTAATACTCACGTACATGCTCGGCATCAAACGGCAACCGGTTACGTCGAATCCAATTAATTAGTTAATTCACCGGGTCGGTTTTGAAACACGCTATGTATACACGCGGCGGAATATCAAGGTGCACGGGAGTGTGCAGACATCGAATGAAAGAAGCCGGGCAGATACTGGATGGCGGAAGGTCACAGGTCGTTGAATCGGAACGACGAGAGAGAAAGAGAGAGAGAAAAAGACGGAAATGGAGACGGTGCGCGTCGAGACGCCGCTTCGGGACGACGCCGTTCGTGGATAATTCAATCAGCATTGATGCGCGAAAAAACTCGAAATCAAACAGCCGTCTATTAATCGAAAATGTGAGTGCGCGCGCGCAAAAAAAAAAAAAAAAAAAGACAGGTGTATGTCACATATATTTATAATTCTTGTGAAAATCTGATATAAAAAGTCAAACAATCAACGTAATGCTATTTGAACTGCAGAATTTTTCACCCGTCGCTGAAAGAGAGAGGGATTCGAACGTATGGGATTCGATCGAACGAGAGTTCACGACAAAAAAAAAAAACTATAGAATTTTCAATCGCTCGTGTGAATTTTTCGATCATTTATTTATAAATCGTTTCGAGATCGATCGCAATCAAAATAAATTTCGCTCTTCGAACAAATTGTTGTTCTACTTGTTTTTCCTTGTTTGTTGAAACAAAAAAACAAAAGACGAAAAATTTCGGTCGGGGGATTATAGCAATTCCAAAAGAAAAAAACAAAAAAAACTTACGCAACAGCTATACCTCGCATTTACCTCTCTCTCTCTCTCTCTCATTGTCGGTGGAAATTTTTGACGGGTTTGGTTAACTTCATTCGTGTTCCGCGATTTCGTATACACCGAGAGAGAAAGCTCTTGGTGTTCCTTTATATGCTGAAAGCCATTAACTCGCGGCGCAACACGACTGAAGTTTCGACCTTGTTTCGAAAAAGCGCAGCACATCCAAACTATTCGCCGCCGTTAGTATGCATCCGCGCGCACCCCCATCGCATCCGGCGATGCCGCATGCGGCATGCGGCATCCGGCCAGCCGGATATTCGCGAACAAACAGACTGCTAACTAACCCCCGGACTGTCGGAATTATGATACATAGGCCGCGCAACCAACACACGCCGGTCTCTCTCCAATCCCTTTCTCCCCCTCCCCCTCCCCCCGCTAGCTTTAAGCGCAAATGTCAGGTTAGAATTAAGTCTACGGTTAGATTTAGGGTTGGAGTTTAGGGAACGAGGCTTATGTAAGTCGGGAGGTTGGAATTAGATTAGTCGAGTTAATGTGACGAGATCCCGACGCGCGTAATCTCAGCGGTTAGGGTGATTCATATCAGCGTGAGGAGAGAAACTTTTAGACGGAACAAAGAGAAGAATAAGAACATCAAGTTAGTAGATATCTTTGAACAAATTTAACCGCAAGAAAAAATATAAAATTTCAAATGTTGAGAAAACGACAAATAAATTTGCTTTGAATTTGAACGTGGGTAGGTTTGAGACTTGTGCAAAACAAGATGCGGAGAAAACTCTTCCGAGCGTTTTCGCGCGCTCCGCGGGATTACGCGCTTCGCGTCTACTTTATAACCCACCTACGCGTTACGCAAAGTGAATGAGTCAACGTTCGTCTCAAAGAGTGGAGGACAACTTCAATTAGTCGGGGCGAGTGGGATGAACGCTCAAAAGCGTGCCCCGCTTAAGTTCGCAATTAATATCGTATAATCGAATCACGACGACGGGGCTCAGCGAGAACTCGAAGCGCGCCTAAATTCGGCGAAATTCGCCGCGAGTAGTGCCGTCTTCAAAGCGGTCCGCCATTTTAAGCTTTCAAGGGTTGATTCTCTCGCGGCGGGGTTGTCGTAACGATTTAATTACACCCCCCTCTCCCGTTTCTCGCGGGGGGGGAGGGTGGATAGAGGATAGGATAGGGATAGGTAAGTAATTTTCACGAAAGGCTGGGTTTACGTTCTCGGTTAAAGTCTGATTAGGTTAAAACAGTTAAGCGGAGGAGATCACGCGGAATAACGACGATGTGATGACGATGTATTTCCGCGACGGCATTTTCAAGATGGCGAAGGATCGTTAGTTCGTCACGGTGGAATATACATAGCGAGACATTTAATCTCGTAAAGCCTCCCCTTCCCTCCCACGCAGCTTTACACCTGGCGTCGATATTTATCGGAAACCGGTCAATTTGTGCCCGTCTAAAAGCCCCGTCGTCGTTCGCGTAAGCCTCTATGCTTCCCCTATTAGGTCATCCAGATAAAATATTGACGGAACCGAACCTAACCTAAACCGACGCACGGTGTATCTAACACGACGATAAATTGGCGATCGTTAAGTGGCAGGGCACTGATAGTTATGGAGTTTCTCAATATGCCGCATATTGAAACTTCTAGCCAATTATATGCCGCGTATACACGATATAAATAACAAGTTCTCTCGTCGCGAATAAAAATTGAGAACAAAAGTTAAAAAAAATATGTATTATATATCAGTAGAATGTTAGTAAAATGTTTTTTTTTGTTTTTTTTTTTTAAATTAACGTATGAAAGATTTCTTGTAACGTGATTAAAGATCGAATTTTCCTCAACGAAAACGTGATCGAATTGATATCAAATACGCTTAGGAAAAAATGATTTCCCTTGAAACATTAATTTTATTTCAAGAAACTTTAGACGGTGTTACTTCAAAACGTCCATTTTCTTAACTTAAGTATTTATTACACATTTATATAACGAAATTATATAAATTTTTAGCTATCTATTTTTTATATTTTACTTGTCTAAATTATTTGGAACCAGAATACATACTTTATTTTTAAAAAACAGCTTTGAATTCTTAATTAAAAAAAAAACTATCTTTAATTAATAAATGATATATAAATGAATATATTTTATTAAAAGCAATATTTAAACGTAAAAAATATGTAGATATAAAATAATGTATTCAATGTAATATGCATATTTATTTAAAATTAAATATTTTACTTAAATAAACAAATTCTTTTCATCGAAAAAACGAGAGAAAAAGTCGTGTGTGTGTGTGTGTGTGTGTGTGTGTGTGTGTGTGTGTGTGTGTGTGTGTGTGCGCGTGTGCATGTGCATTTCAAGAAAATATATTTACTTGATTTAAAACAATTTTTCTCTCAGCGTATCGGTAATATTTTACGTAAAATATTTCCAAAACGATTACAGATTGCAGAAGCTTCTACACGAGAGATAAATCGATAAATTTTCAAATAGAAAAATATCAACGGCATCGGTTTTTCCGTATCAAATGATCTTTTGCCGACAAAGTAAATTTAAACACGTTTGTCGGCTTTCGCAGCGTTGTTTACCGTTTAAGTTTGTTCCTCTGTCCGCTTCGCACACAAATGTCCCTCTTAAATCTCTTCACCTCGATAGACACGTACACACTTGTCGCTTGATTTACAACGTTACCATTCTCCACACAAGAGACGAGGAGGTATCACTCGGTATTACTATGTCATTACACTAATTGTAAAGCTCGGAGAGACGTAGGGGAGATTTCAGAAAGGAGAGAGGATCTCAGAAACGCCGGACCAAAGCCGAGGGCGCACGAGCGCGAAATTAACGCAAGGCGAATCGCGTTCTGCACGACGAAACGACGTAACGATCCACGTAACTGCGGACCGATAATCGAATGCAGCCGGCTTGATTAAATCACTCTCTCCGCGTCTCTACGCTCGTACCGAGCGAAACCACCATCCCTTCCCCTTCCCCCATTCGCCTCCTTCTCCTATTAGCTATTTCATCCTCTGTGCTTCTTCTCTTACGGCGCGGTACCGTTTGGAGATACATTATATAT